>NC_040022.1:18624712-18649712 GCF_000972845.2 Larimichthys crocea
ACCGGTACCGGTCCGTGGATCAATCAGTACCGGGCCGCACAAGAATTAATTAGTTATTTCTGTTTTATTTAAGACGGTCATTTCGAAATAAAAAAACGTTTTAACGTTGTTATTTCGAAATGACGTATCCCCCCCCCGGTCCGCATTAAAATTGTCAAGCGTTGACCGGTCCGCAGTTAGGAAAAGGTTGGGGACCACTGGGTTAAAAGGTAGGGAGAATTTCAGCCGACCAAGACTTGCTTTGGTTAACTGTAGCCCTGCTTTGCATGGTGAAGTATTACAGCATTAATGGTGGCAGCCAAGTTTAGAGGTCTGATTACTGAGGCCAGAGATCAACAACAAAAAAGAATCTGTGTACTTCTACCTCTGTGAGGCACTCAGGATTAAATGTGCCCACCAAATGTCATATGATATGACCAGAGAGTCCCAGCGCGGAAGCAGGGAGCGAGCTAAGGAATATTAAATGAATAGAAGGTAGAGAGCAGAGTGAGGGACCGACTGAAAACAGGATGCAGCAGTAAACCAGAGGTCACAGGGGGGAGGAAAAGACCCTGTCATCTATCTTTCTCACACATACACCCACTCATCTACCATGACTAACAATTAATAAGCTGTTAATTTCTATGGGGAATATTTGGTCAAAAGTAATGGCTCGATTTCATAGTGAGTCAATGGCCCCCCCCCCCCCCCAACTTGGACTGAGTCAACCCATCCCCTTTTAAAAAAGACACACCCCTCATCCACCCACACAGACACAGTCTCTCGATTCACAGTGGCAGAGACTGCTCCACTACATTGCAGGCCAGGACTCCCCTCCCCTTCCCTCCCCTCCCGTCTCCTACCTCCTGAGGAGTCCGCTTTTTACATAAGCTGCCATTATGGGAGGACAATAAACCGTACCACCCCTCCTCCCAAGCATGAGTTCGATTACACACGGGCTACAGATGCAATGCTTCTATGCAAATGATTCCGCAAAATAGAAGCAACTCCTCTGCGAGTGCAACAAAGACGATCATGACAGTCAAACGCCTTCATTTACGCCTTCAGTTGTTGAAGCCATCTGGGAAACATTAAAGTGAGCGACTCATATTCATAAGTATGGAAAACAACATCTTCGGTCTCTGGTCCATACCTCCAGGTTTGCTTTGTTTACTTGCAGTGAAACTGCAGGTTGGAGGAAGATGTGGACAAACATTAGCAAACGGCCAAGAGAGGTTTTGCAGGTTGTGCAAGCTACGACCAAACATGCCGTCGTAGCTGCGTGCGTGCATGTGTGGGTGCACGTACATATAATACCTTTCTGTGTTGCGACAGATCGTAGATATTAACTGCTGAAGTAGTCCGTTTGTGGAGAAAATGGAAGTGTTTTTGTTGTGCGGTGTGTGTGTGTGGCAATGGGAGGCAAAATAAACAGTGCGGTGGAAATGTAGAAATTAAGCAAGAGACAAAAAAAAAAGCTGTGTGTGTGTGTGGGGGGGGGGCATAGCTAAAATGCTTGCTGAAGTGAAGCACAACGAGTTTCGCTCTGCAGCTTCCTGAGCTGATACTACTTTTGTTGCTACAAAGGAATCACCATTTCACACTTCATCTCTACAAGAGCAACTGTCATGCCTTGTCTGTCAGTCAATCAGCAGGGCGACAGGTACAAAGCACCGACTGTAAACTATAAGGCGGCGGCAGCAGCAGCCCAAAACTCAGAGTCAGCCTTGGCTCTGAGTGACTCGTTCAACGTGCCCACAGCTCTTACAGGGGGAGTGTGCATGCCTGCAACACACTGGGGCGTGTGTTTAACCACGTCCAGAATATAAAGTCATTTAGCCCACGCTGTGTTGCAAAAGAAAAAGCACCATGACCTGACAACAAGCACAGTTGGTTGACACACCCCACTGTCAGGTCTCTTATCGGCAGAATAGAGGCACAGTGGAAAGACTACTGCTCAGTGTCTGATAGGACTTGTTGCTGTCGTAAGAGACCCCTGCTCTTATCAGGCTGGAAGCTGGGCCCTCTCACAAAAAAAAAAACACACACTGCACACTGGAGTCAGTTGCATTGTCACAAACCTAAATATTTTGAATGTCACAGCTGATATCTAACTATCTATCTATGACATCGCACTAGGTGTGTGCGTGTAAAGCCACTCAACAATGGAGGTTTTGTCTGTTGACGGCAGAAACAAAAATAACGTTGGGCACAGAGAGTGATAATTGTAACCTTCCTCTAAGTTAATAACATATTCAAAACAATGTTGAAGAGGTTTTCCACCCACGTGAAGAAAAAAAAAACAACAAAAAACAGCATTGCCAGTGCTGTGCAGTCTGCATTCACTGTCTGGACTACATTCTGGTATATCTGTAACACTGTAAATGGAAACCACAGAGAGATTTCAGGCACTGTATCATTTCCGCTCATGTGTGCCATCTACTACAGCGTTAAAACTCAAGAATCAAAAGGAAGGAAGCAAAATGTCATGGCCCAAAATAGTTCATAAAAAAGAATTATAACATTACTATTGAACCATGAGAAGACCACATGTAAGTGTTTAAACTACCACCATGTCTGCTTACAGAACTCGTCTGAGAATCATCGTGTCAGTGCAAACTAAAAGGCTCATGTAGCAACAGAATATCTGCAGTAGAAACTAAAACGGTTATTTTAACCAATACTATAAAATCCTCTGTAAACACATTCCTGAGGGGAGCCTGATGGGGCTGTGAGTGGAAACCATGATATCATAAATGCGGCAACACAAAATCAAAACACTCTTCACTGTGTTGAACTGACTTATTAATAAAAAGGTCGGGCGTGCGTGCACGTTTACCAAGTGGCCCGGGATTAGCCTGAGGCTAACAGAAAGCTGCGCTACACTTTATGCACAGTAGCAAGCGGCAATAAATCTTTGCAGCCGTAAACCACAGGCACTCTCCTGGAGGGTGAAAGCAGGTCGGAGATACTAGATCTGCGACAATATGGTTCCTCACACGCACTCAAACTCAAATACACACCCTGACACACAAGTAATCACAGTATGTTTAACAAGCTGTTGCCTGTGCGGAGGAAGCCATGGGTGTTCTCATGTGTGCTACACTCCACTTACTTCTTTCTTTAGGCCCGAACAACATACAACAAACATTAAATTTCCTTCCTGTGTGCCACTTCTCTCTTCACCTCCCTGGAACTGAGGGGAAACTCCTGTTTGTTTATCTGACAAACTAAATGGTCAACACTAAGACATGCATTGCCTTTGCTTTGGCTCTCAACCGATCTTGTGATCATGGCAAATGGGCCAAACATGTCAGCTCCTCAACTGTACACTGAAATAGGTGCAGTTGGAGCTTATACTATCTGTATGTGTGCTGATAATGATGCACAGGCATGGCGATGAGGCGCCACAATTTTCTAACAATTCACATTTGATATTTAGAGACTGTTACCTGTCCACTTCCCCGTCGACAGGTATGTGGATTCCAAACAGGCTGTTGACGGTTGGAGTGGCGAGCTGCAGGCTCTCGGGCATGAAGGGCTTCACTGGTTCCTTTCCAGAGACGACAGGAGACTGTGCGTTGACGAGGACCTCTGACTTTCCGCCGCCGCCACCAGCACCCTCAGAATGTCCAAATGCAGTTGTTGGGAGGCCTTGCGCCCCCAAAGCCACGGGAGTCTTGCTGTGGAGTATCTGACCTGGAGGCAAACTGGAGGTTGTCACATTTGGCATGGCTGCACCGGAGGCACTGGGCACAGCAGCGGGCACAGTGGTGGGCACACTAGAGCTCGCTGCGATGGCAGGCACATTTTGTACACTGGAGGATGTAGGGTGGAGGCCGTGGGGTTGAGGCTGTCCAGCGGCTGCATACTGACTCACGGTCTGCTGCTGCTGCAAAGTGGATCCAGCAGTCAGTATGGAGCCTCCAACACCTCCCATTCCTCCAGTCTGCTGCTGCTGCTGCTGCAAGAGACCCGGGGCTGGCTGTCCGGTAGGTACAGATCCCCCTCCTGCTCCTGCAACATCTCCAACCTGACTTGGCACAGAAGCCCCTCCAGAGGTTTGGGACAAGACAGAAGCGGGCCCTTGTCCTATGGGCTGTGGCCCTGCAGCAAGGCTGGACACTGGGAGGGACTGACCAGTGGCAAGACCTGGCTGCATGGAAGTGGGCTGTTGTTGCTGATAGTACTCCGACTGACTGCTCAGGTGGTGGCCCATAGGAAGCGGCTGTTGCTGTGGAGGGTAAGCAATGGGTTGGGCTGAAGGAGGCATGATGGGCGACTTCTGTAAGAGGACACCAGGCTGAGGCAGGCCGTTTTGTCCGACAGGCAGCCCAGTCTGGGGAGCAGAAGGCTGGAGACCTACGACTGTCGGCTGAGCTTGGACAGGTGTAGGCTTGCTGCTGGAGAAAACGCTCTGTGCGGTCGACCCACTGACACCCTGTTGCCAAGCGCTGTAGTTTTGATGCTGGATTTGCTGCTGCTGCTGCTGCTGCTGCGGTAGTGTCTCCACTGGATGCATGCGGGGTGACGAGAGAGAAGCATCCGCCACGGAGCTCAAGCCCTGACCTGAATGCGTTGCCGGGGCAACCACAGATCCTCCAGTGTGCCCAAGCCCACTGTCTCTGTCTGCAGCAGGGTCCAGCGTTGCACTGGCGTGCCTTATGCTATCTACAGTCCTGCCAACAACAGAGCCCTCGGAGTCTTTCTCGTAAAACTCCGTACACGTCCACCTGCCTCTTCGAAAGGGTTCTCCAGTACCGTGATCGAGTTTAATGACCCTGAAGCGTGAAGTGCAACTCACCGTGGAGGTGGGGGCGGGTGAAGCAGCAGCAGCAGCAGCAGCTGAACCGGTCACTGCAGCAGGTTGGGATGTGTTGGTTGACACGCTGGCTGCAGATGCAGACTGTTGCTGCATCGCCCCGGGCTGGGTGAGAAGGGGTAAACCAGGTGTGACGCCCGGCTGCTGCTGCTGCTGCTGCTGCTGCTGCTGCTGCTGACCACCTTGAGTCACTTTGAGAAACTCCCCAATGGGATTGCTTGACAGCGCAGACAACTGACCGGGGTGAGGTATGTGTGAAGGCGCCATAACACTGACTGCCTCTGGCTCTCCGACGTTATTCAGAGCTTCTTCGGATGAACTTCTGTCACACGCAGGCTCGTACTCAGCCCGAGACATGTCGTAGATTTCCGACGACACATCTTCAGTCCGTGACTCGTCCGGATCGTCCAGACTCTCCGTGTCGTCGGCGGCACCTATAGCCGCCACCTGGGCCTGAGTCACACTTGTGATCTGAAAACAGCTCTTCTTCTTGGCCGGCATTTTAGACATATTGACAGCCCGATTTCCAAGTTGTGCTATGGCTATGTTTTGATACCTCCGTCAGAAAGGGACGAGCTGGGCTGGCAAGTTTGGAAAAAGCTCAGATCATGTTAAAACATCTGTTTTACTTAGCTTGTGATCAAGATGAATCTACGCCATCCCTTTTCCTCTCTCGGTCTCCTGTTGCGTTTCATGAGCTCATAACGCCAAATGCTTCACTTTCGTCTCGTTCTTGTCCAGCAACGCGGCTTTAGACGCGGATATCTGCCGCCTTTTGCGTCGTTTGATCCGGCGTCGCCCGGACCGGCCTGCCAATGTCCCGGTTGTGCAGTTGTCAAACGTCCGTTGTCGCAGAGTGTGTTACCCAGCTGCAGGAGCTACTTTAGGCTGAGGAGGGCCCGCAGCCCTCCACTCACTGAGCTAGCCAGCAAGTCAAGCCAAGTGGCTGCTGAACACTCCCCCTACGTCGGAACAAGTATGTGAGACATCTTCCCGAAAGCAGTCCTGCGTAGCGGCTCGCTTCACCAGCTTCGAGTCTTTCGGTGGCGACACTCGCTTCACGGTCGAGGTTGGGGGGGGAAAAAAAAGAAAAAGAAACCGCTGTTAAATTTCACGCTTTGAAACAAATGAGGATCTAAACAGCGCCCACAGTTACCTCCCTCACTCAGTCACTCTTGACAAGATGGCTATGTTGTATGCAGCCGCGCTGCATCGTGGGTAGGTACTCTGCGCAAGGATGTTGACGTAGGAGGCGTTGGAGAATCGCGCCGCATGCTGCCTTCAGGACACCGTCGGAAAAAATGAAACCGGAATGAAATTGAGAAGACAACCACGAGTTAATAAGTGTTTATCCAAATTAATCTCTTTAACAATCCTTTTAATTTAGGCTCTGGGGCTCTGGGAGCTACTGGTAGTACTGAAACAAACAAGCAAGATGATTAATTGAGTTGTTAACTAAAAATTAATCATTCTGACAATTGATTAATCGTTTAACTAATTTCCATATTCTCTGGTTTCATCTTCTTCTGTAAGCATTTGCCACTTGTGTTTCATCAATTAAATATATTTTGATTTTGTGCAAATTTCTTGCAAGCAAATTGAAGATATCAAACTTGGATTTTGGGGAATTTCTGACAGTCATAATCTGACTATAATCTCCATATTATATGCCATTTTATTGACCAGACAATTAATCAATCAACAAAAACAGAATCAATGGAAGTAGGTCATAGATAAACCTGTGGCTGCAGCCCTAACTGTTTTTCTGTGTTGGCACACTATTCTGTTTGCTGTGTGGCGATTTGATTAAAAACATTTGTTTAGGAAAACGCACAGCAGAAACTGATACAATAAAGGCCTAGAAATTATAAAAAAATTTTTTTATAAAACCTCTTCAAAAGAGTGCTCTAAGGCCCTTACCTTGAGGCTGTTATCAAGTCTGTTCATTATGCCATAAATTTGTCCCAGAACAGATTTTAGTTGAATAGCACAAACCAGATGCTAGTCATGGAAATATCCCCAGAGTTTATTATTATTATTATTATTATTATTATTATTATTATTAATTATATAATTATGTGCAGCCTGTGTGAATAATTCATGCCACTGTGATTTTTATAAACATCAATACACATTGGCCTTGCACTACAGTTCGGAGAAACCTGGTTTTGATCAAAATACATACATTTATTTCAAATCTTTTCCTCTCACCAATCTATTTAACATTTTTCTTTTAACCATACAGGTTGTCTATCTCCCACTACCTCTCTCTGTAAGTACTTATGCTCCAGTATTACTACAGTATATGCCAGCCGATGTTATCAGAGTACTCCTACAGGAGCATTTCACAGAGTCGTTGTACAACTCATAAAAATATTACAGGATCCTCTAGTTCTTGTTTTGTGAGGGTGCTTTGTTTAAAGAAAAATTCCTTGTGTGCACTCTGCCTGCACTTTTATAGAGTCATGGAATGGATCATAAGAATAACAACACAGCAACAACCCCACAGCCTCTCATACCTACCTGTGTGCCTGTATTTCCCAATCTACATGCTGATCTTGTTGGCATATTCAACATTGTTCAACAACTTGTCTAAAGAGTATGGTTGATTATTGATTAGTTTTGCAACCTCCATGTATCCACGTATGGCAGTGGAGTTTAAAAACGCCATAGTAATATTGAAGATGATTAAATTAATTATGCAAGGATATTTGGTTCATAGTTCCCTGTTTTTGTTGTTGTTGTTGTTGTTGTTTTTCAGAGATCAAGATTGTTGATGCAAACTTTTATTCACAGAAAAGCATGAGTCAGTTTAACTACATCCACACGACCTTCAACACAGGTTACCATAACTTTTTTTTAATGATTGGATTTTTTTTTTACAATTGGTTGGAATTTCTAATTAATTTAGATTGCACAGTTATTTTGGGTCTTAGTTTGTTAGTTCTGGGGTATTACAATAGCCAGTATAAGGGGAGGGTAAATACATTCCTGAGATCACAACAGGATTGTATTCGTTACCAACTGGTCACTCTGAATAAGAACATTTTAAGCATCTCATAGAAACCCTCATGCTCTGATGTGGTTGCAGATACATAATGCATCATGCATGAGTCAGTCATAAGGGCTGCATTACTTCTACAGCATTTGGTGAGCTTTTATCTAAAAGGAATCACAAATAATACTTAGACCTGTTTACAGTGTGACAGCTTTTTTAGCACATATGAATGGATAGTAGAGTTATTTACATGTTTTTGAGACATGTTTTCACAGCCCTGCACCAGAGAGGTATGCTGTGGACCAGTCACAAATCATAGAGAACACCACCCCTGGTGGCCAAGAGGTGAATGTTTCTTTTTTTAAGGGCATTATGCTTGTTCTTCCTTTTTTGGTTATTTTGGATGAACCTTGAACTCTCCACCATTTTAGGCAGCGTACACCCCTTAATGCTGTTGGCTTTATGCCGGCATATTAATAGCAAATACAAATTCAAACAGTGACCAAATCTATCAGTGATCATCACTGATCTCCAAAACAGGCAGCCACAAAACTGGTGACCCAACATCATGGTCAAAAAATAACATACTGTGATCTTACTAGAAACAACAGCATGCCTTTCACACACAGCTGATGTCATAGATTCTATCACACGTTGACTAGAGTTCAAAGTCACTGATCAAAATCTGTAAGTGATATTGTTTACAGCTGATGCTTCATTTACCTTTCTATATTTCTAATCTTTAAAAGAACATATAATGAAAATAATGAAACTTCAATTTTTTTTTAATAATTTGACTTTTTGTTATATTTGCAGAGGTACCATATACTAGAAAACACTGAACAATCAAACGTTCTACCAGATATTTAAATCCTCCTTAATTTGTTTCTCAACTTAATTATTTTGACACATAGTCAGCCACACAAAGGGAGAGGACTGCCCCTGTTATTATTGAGCCATTTCACACAAATAAATAGCACTGGTTCAAATCTTTGATTTGACTTGCATTGTGTTCATGAACATTTATTGTATGTGTTGGAACCTTTTACATTATTACAAGAGTCATATTGTCACTCAAAGATGAACAGTGGGATGTTGTGCACATTAGTTTCAGCTTGCAGGATACTCAGTCTAAACACAATAACAGCTCTATACTAAAGGCAGAATCTGTTGGTCAGTGATGTAAGAAGAATGGTATTTGTTTTTATGATTTAATAATCTGACCTGAGAGGAAGACATGGTGAAATTAAACCCTTTCTCTTTTTAAGTAATATAAGTATGTGGATGAGGTAAAAGAGACCTGTCATTAATTACTGGTTCGATTCCTGTTTATTACAAGGAGAGAAGCTTATAGATTGCTCTTGAGCAAGGCACAAATTTTCTCCAACACTCCAATGTAGCACAAGATAATTGGTAACAAGGAAAATGACAAACTTTTTTTTTTTTTTTTGTATTTTGTTGATATTCACGTCACTTCCTTGTGATTTAAGGACCAAGACAGCTAAATGTTGAGTGTGTAAAAATAATGATAACAGTGATTTTCTTACAAATATTGTCTTCTTTTCGACTGGCCTTATTAAAACCCAGGATCTACAAAATAGTGAATGTTAACTCTTTAACACAAACTGGGTTTGCAACATTTGAGGCAGATGAATGAGCATAAAGCTTATTTGCACCAAACAGAAGATGTTTTATGGATCTGCAGAAACAACTAATATAATTGCTATTGTTTGGAATTCACATACACATTACATTGGGTCAATTTCACCTCAAATAGAAGTGACACATCATTTTCTGCAGCAAACCTCTAAAACATTAGTTGTATGCAGACCTCATACAATTAGGAAAATAAGTATCATACAATGTCAAGTATGTTGTTTGAGCCCATAACACCAGGGTTAGGCCTACTGCAGATGAAGATTCTGAGCCACATTTAGCGTATTTCAAATACTTATAAATTAAATGAATCGTCTTATTAGTCAGTGGGGAACATTTTAAAAGAAGGATTCGACATATTTAGTGGTATTTCTCTGACCGTGAGAGGATGCTGAGATGAGGATGTGTTTCCTGCATGCCCTGGCAGTAATCGCCATCCTTAGCTAGACAACACTGGGCTTTGTCATCACTCCTACAACATAAAAAACACATTCAATGAATGAAAGGATGGATGACTAAACGTTTCAATCAGTAAATCTCCGTCCGCCTTTATGTGTACCCCGGCATTCCCTCACACAGTTGACTCTTGGCTGAGCTGATCAGTCCCTCTTTATTCCGCCGCCCGCTGCCACACAAGCGCCGGGGAGCTCATTGTGCGGAGTGATCTGATACGGACTACACCCAGCCGCTGCCTCACTGCCCCGGCTTTCTTTGCGTCCCTAGCCTTGACGTTGGTTAACGTCGGACAACGGAGACTCTTAATTCGCCTCCAGGGTTTTCCTTCCGATTTGGCAACCTTACTTCTAGGGATTTGGTTGTTTTTTTTATATATAGCATCGATTTCTTGAACATGTCTTGGCAGAGCTACTTGGATAACCTGATGGCCGATGGCAGCTGTCAGGATAGCGCCATTGTTGGGTACACGGATGCCAAATATGTTTGGGCAGCACACACCGGCGGCACTTTCAACAATATCACGGTAAGGAGTCAAAACTGGATCATTTGAGTCCAAAGCGTGGCCTCTGTTGTTGTGTATCACCCCCTACGCAAACGCCCACCACATGAATGGCGCTAAATAAAATAAAAAACATCACAGGGTCTGAATGACTAGCAAGCTAACGGTACCGTGCTAGCTCAGCGTGCTAGCCAGTTTATCGGTGGCCTGTCTTAGCTGTTCCCGCTGAAGGAGACTTGTGGCTTGCATGTACAGTTTAAAAAGACACGAAGCAACTGTTTAACCGTGAGTGAGCACCGTTTTAAAGACGCTGATTTGGGAGCAGACGGTGTCTGGCTGGAGAAAGCGTGCATGCTTTGTGTGCACGGCCGCTTTGATTAGCCGCACGGGCTACCTGTGGTTAAACAGCGGTATGTTATTAAACTATCTTTATTATGAACACGAGCAATGTAGCTGCATAATCGCACATGCATGATTTTTTTTATGGGAATGACAATGTGTTATTTATTTATTTATTTATTTTTTATTCATTGAGAGGGATGACACGGGAGCCAGTCCGGTGCAAATACGTCACTTTACTTCCGCCGCTCACTGCGGGCAGTGATGGGTCTGCCCTCGTTCTTCTAAAAAAAATATTAGAAAAGAAAGCGAAATGTTATTAGTGTGACTCCTTTAGAGCCCAGTGTTGTGTATTTAAATGTCTTGTCTTTGAGCAACAGTGCAAAGCTCCCAACATATTCAAGTTTCAGGTTTGTTTGACATATGCAGGTTAACACAGGCGCAACAATACAATGAAATGTGTGACAACAAAATACAAATCTAAAACCTGCTAGAATATAAAATGTGTATGCACAAGGATCAAAGTGTCACTGTTTAACTTTTTTGTATATACTTGATTTTATCTTCCTTATATTTGTTTTGCACTAGACACATTCTTTGTAAGTGGAAACGTACTTGGCTATAAATCTGATACAATATTTAAAATGCTGACGGGAGTAAAGTGACATGTACACAGGGATATTGCACAGAGTGTTGATTTAAACAGAGTGAAGTGACTGGTGTGTTTTACAGCGTTTCACAAAAGAATATAATGTCTTTCACACATTTGCTGTTATGACTAAGAGAAGCAGCCCTTGCACTGTCGCTTCAAGAATGGCTGGAGTTGTTCATTAAATTGTGAACTGTCTAACTGAATTGATTAATGGACCAACCTCTTCAGGTCATGTTGAAAAATTAACAACATAAATAGATCTTTTATAAAGCCAAGGTGGAAACACTTCATAATACTCTTATAAAGCAGTGCTTTGTGACTTTGGAGAATTCATGTTCTTTCTTGTGGACAGACGTTACTTGATGTATTAATATTGTGCCTTTTTATACTTGGAGGAATCATGCATTGACATCTGACTAACATTGTCACATTCTTGTTTTTTTGTTTTCTTTCAGTCTCAAGAAATTGATGTCCTTATCGGTAAGGACAGGGAGACCTTTTACACCAGTGGTCTCACTCTGGGTTCAAAGAAGTGTTCAGTCCTCAGAGACAACCTCAACGATGACGGGGACTGGACAATGGACATCCGGACAAAGAGCCAAGGAGGAGAACCTACATACAATATCTCTGTGGGGAAAGCCGGAAAAGGTAAACTGTTGACTAGTTAATACATTCTCATTTTTTTTCTGTCAGGAGAGCTAGCTCACATAAATTTTGTCACTTATGAAAGTGCAGGCTAAAAATCAGGAGCCAGTTTTGTAAAATATGCAGCATAAGATAATCTCTGCTGCTTCCAGTTTCTTAATACGATTATTGATGCTTGTGTTTAACATGCATGACTAACTTTTAATTTTAAGGACTGTTAATCAGGCAAACAATGACATTTAAAGACATTACCCTGGACTGTAGTAAATTATGCAGGGTGTATTTCACTATTTTTCTTTTTAGCATTATATAGACAAAATGATGAATGAATGAGGGGGGGAAACAAATTACTTACTTGTTGACACTTACCTATTAAAGAAACACTAGTGAGTAATAATAATAATTCGATGTGATAGTAAATGTATGGATGTGTCAAAGAGACTCTGCAGACAGTTAGCCCTGTATGGCACACAGTTGAATATCTCTAGACGAGCACTTTTACTTGGACTGCCTTTTTAACTGTCCGTTTTTCTATCTCGTCTTTGAGTTTTGGTTCTTGTAATGGGCCTGGAAAGAGTCCATGGAGGTGCATTGAATAAGAAGGCTTACACATTGACAAAATACTTGTTGGATTCAGGGTTTTAATGTTTTCAAGCTCACCTAGATAAAATTGAGGGACAAAAAAGAAGAGAAAAGAAATACTGCTGATAAGATTTCTCCTGCAAGCAGTCAAAATGTCTTGGAGACTTTTAATAGCAATGAGGAGTGGTAAGATATTGTGTCACCTTTACCTCTTTTTTTCCCCCCTGTGTGCTCCAGCATTGGTTTTAGTCATGGGAAAGGAGGCGATCCATGGTGGAAATCTTAACAAGAAAACCTTTACAATGGCTGAATACCTGAGGAGGTCTGGATATTAAGCGACCTCTCCATTCATCCATCAATGTTGACACTACTTCCAGGATTACAGGATTAGATGGCATACAATGTTACTTCCTCTCTAGTCTACTTTTATACACAGCCTTTTGTCTGCTTTTTTTTTTTTTAATACCTTCCTCACTTTAACTTTGTACTTCTCATGTTTTTGGCACTTCAGTAAGGGCATGTTCATTGAAATGTTTATTAACCAAAAGAGAGCAAAAAACAAATTTGGATTCACCTTGTGGGACATTTACTTAGCTACTGGCTAATATTCCAAGGAGAAGTACACATGTAATGGTGGTGATAGTTTGCATAGTTATGCTTTGTGAGCATTATTAAAAGATGCCAGTTTTTATTTTTTATTAGCATGTGGGCATTTAAAAGTTGCATGCATGCATACCCTCTTTAGCATACAGATCTCAGCCCTATCCCCCCCTCTCTCTGTACCAGCGTAATATTCCAGCCGAAACCGTCTTCTCATCCGCCCCTCCCCGTCTTCAAGCCTCCATTAAAGAAACAGCCTCTGGCAGAGTCCTGTATGTGTGTATCAATTTGCCGCCCTCCCTCAAGCACAACTTCTTTTCCCCCTCCATCACATGCTTTTGCTGTTGTACCTGAATGTGGTCTTAAAAGTTAATGATGTGGTGTTGGGCTGTTGTTTTGAGTGTAGTGTAAGGTCAACAGTGCCGAGGTCTCAAGATATTGTCATGATACTTCATCACATCCATGAGTTTCAGTGAACATTCCACCTCTGTGACTGCTCCATCGTTTGTCAGTCAGCTTCTGCTATTTGTAAAACTTTCTGTAAATCACTACACACATGTTATGTGAAGTTATTTTTTTCCTCTCCCTGACCCGGTTGGACCATTTGTCAATATAAGAGGATTATTAGAATTAATTCAGCTTATTCTGATTGAAGATTGTTGGCATCACCTGTTGACTGTAAATCATTAAGACAACTTCAGATGACTGTAAAACATTTAACTGCATCCTTAGACTTCAACACTACGTAATCTTTTCATCACTAATTGATTTGTTGCTAATTTCATATCCATTAACCAATGAAACAGCAATGTCATTTTACTACAGTATGAATGCATTTTGACTGTAAACCCAGGCTGTTGGGTTCCAACATCTTGGATAATTTGCCTTGTGCTTTAGTCATCAAAGGTGTATTCACAAATTGTCATAGTATGGTACTTAGAAGTATATTTAAAAGAAAAAAAATTATGCTGTGTACACTAAACATATTGAAAATGGTGTTGGTTGGAATAAGAACATTTGTAAGTTGTCTTGTGAATTTTTTTCTGAGAATAACTGTGTATTCTGTGCCATAAAATCGGTCTGATCTGTTGCTACTACGAGTTGGATTTTTAACTGCTGCCCCAGCAAGACGTAACTTTTAATGGCACTTTCCTAAGGGATATTTTGGCATCAGTAATCTCCAGACTTTGTGGAATATGTACAGAATTAAATGACAGAAAAAATACATTTGCAATATTGTCTTTCTTTTTTTCTTTTTTTTTTGAGTTGGAAATTCCTTCTGCCACAAAATCTGCTCTTTCAAATGCCATGAATTGATGAGACACCTTGTTTACAGACAGATCAAATAAAAGTTATTCCAACCAGTGGTAAAGCCAATATGTCCTGTCTGTTGCCTCATGAAGAAAACAAAACAAGTGTTTCCTGATTTAGGAGTTCTATGGTCGATAGTTTTAGTTAACATATTTAGTTCACACTGACCGTATTTATGATGCGCTACATTAGAAGGCAGTTACAGTGGATCTTGTAATGTACTGTTAAAGTGGAAAAAAACAACTAATAGATTCCACTGTTCTCTGATAAGAGAATTGAAGTGTCAGGGGACGTAGTCAAGTTTTCTCTCCCTGTGGTTCTGTTACTCAATCCCAGAAATAACTAGCCTACCACATTGTTTATTTCCAGAAAGCTGGAGGGAAATTATCTGGTGTGTCTGATGAGAAAGTGATTATTTTAAAGGAGAAGGAGACCGGGAGTTGGAGAAATTTAAGTTGGAGACAATTCAATCATTAATTTGTCATCAATATATGCACTTTTTCAAATTATGAAGCACAATTGGGGAGAATCACTTTAACTCTTGGGTTCAGAATTAATGAAAAGAAACAAAACTTTTACTACCTAATTCCAAAACCTAGAAACCAAATAAATAAACTATAACCCCATATGGTTTCCTCAAATGTCTTCCTTTTATTTCTCCTATGTAACTTTTTTATTATTTGTTAGATTATTCTATCTGAAACTATCATACACAGTAAGGACACAGGCATGTTTGTTATTTTGGTTGTTTACCAAAATATATTCAAGTTTTAGTTAAATAATAAATATGGGCTAAAAGTGCAGTCTCTTGGCTTAAATTTGGGGGTAATCACATCCAAATTGGACAAAAGTTTTTAGGAATTGCAGCTCTTTAAAATGTAGCTCCCTCTTTTTCAAGCGACCAAAAGTAATTGGACAGTTGACTTAAAAGCTGTTTCATGGACAGGTATTAGCTATTCTTTTATTATTTCTTCATCAATTAAGCAGGAAAAAGGTCTGGAGTTGATTCCAGGTGTGACATTCGCATTTAGAAGCTGTTGCTGTGGTCAAAGGTGCTCTTAATGCAAATGAAACAGACCATCCTTAGGCTACAAAAAAATAGAAAATCCATTTGAGAGATAGCAGGAACATTAGGAGTGGCCAAATCAACAGTTTGGTAAATTCTAAGAAAAAAAGGACACACTTGTGAGGTCTGTAACACAAAAAGAGGTGGTGGCTGATCGTAGGACCATTTCTATGGTAAAGAAAACCCCCTTAACAACATCAAGCCAAGGGAAGAAAACATTCCGGGAGATAGACATATCATTCTCCAAGTCTACCATAAAGAGAAGACTTTACAAGAGCATATGCAGAGGGTTCACCACAAGGCGCAAACCATTAATAACCCTCAAGAATAGAAAGGCCAGTTTAGACTAAAGATGTCAAAAACCAAAAAGCCAGCCCAGTTCTGGAACAGCATTCTTTGGACAGATTAAACTAAGATCACCTTGAACCAGAATGATTGGAGGAAAAAAGTATAGAGAAGGCTTTGACCAGCTCATGATCTGAAGCATACCACATCAACTGTAAAACACAGTGGAGGCAGTGTGTGGCATGAGCATGCATGGTTTGCAATAGCACTTACTTACTTATTTATAATGTGACAGAAGACAGTAGCAGCTGGATTTATTCTCAAGTGTATAGGGATATACTTTTTGCTCAGATTCAGCTAAATTCAGCAAAGTTGACTGGACAGTACTTCATTTTACAGACGGACAATAATTCAAAACATTTTGAAGGAGTGCATTTCATTTCAACATGCATTTCAATTGCTGAAGACAAAACTTAAGGTAGAATTATCCACGAACAATGCAACAACTGAAGACAGCTGCAATAAAGGCCTGACAAAGCAACACAAAGGAGGAAACCCAGTATTTGGTGATGTCCATGGATTCTAGACTTCAAGCAACTGTTGTCTACAAAGGATTCTCAACATAGTATTAAAAATAAACATTTTATTTATAAATATGTATTAATTTGTCCAATTACTTTTGAACCCCTGAAATAAGAGAACACTGTATAAAAATGACTGCAATTCCTAAATGTTTAAAAATGTGTTTAACCCATTAAATTAAAGCTGACATTCTGTACTTAAATTGCATCTTGGTTATTTAATTTCAAACCCATTGTGGAGGCATGCAGAGCCAAAATTATGAAAATTCTACCACTGTCCAAACATTTTTGGACCTAACTGTATATTCAGTATATACTTGTTCCAACTATTTAAAACTACACAATGTTCACCAAGTTCAGCATTTAAACCCATGAATTTGCATAATGGATATTTTTCTCAAAGGCATATGTTTGGTATTATAAGAAACTTGGGATTCCCATTATTACATAGGTTTGAACAGAGTTTGGATGCGCATCATGAGTTTGTGACAAATGGCAACAGCCAACAGTAGGTTGCTGGTTGTTGTTTACACCCACATATGACAGGAAAGATGTTGAGTACATGTCCATTTAGGACCCATTTAGGCCTGAAAAAGACACCTTTACATTGTAAATTATTTTCTACAGGCTCAACGAAGGCTAAACAGATATAAGCTTATTAAGCAAATTCAAATCATATGACTAAAGCTAACACAAATTAACCGCAAACAAGACAAACAAACAAAAAAGGTGTCACGAAAAAAATGTTCCCATAAGATGTTTATGCTACATTTCTCCAACACGATTTGTGCCAAAGACTGCATGTCAGCATTTTAGTATGGGGTGTTCAAGGCCATGCCCCTAATTTTGGCAAGGATTGGCAACACCTGCTATGGTCAGGTGTTTCTATAAGTTTAATTAGGAACAAACCTCCCAGTCTTGAAAGTCTTTTTGCAGCACACTGTTGGGCAGTTTGCCTGTTTTTGCCTTTTTCTTTATTCCAATGGCATGCAAAGAGAGTGGGGAGAGTAGGATTTTATTATGCTTAGGACTTTTTTTGATTGCCAGTTCATTTTGCCAATGCACCAGCCTAACAAAAGTTAAAGCATTAAATAAATTAAGTCAAGTGAAAGGAGGTGAACTGCGCCATGGAAAACTCTTAATTTGGCACAATTCTCTACAAGGTGCTAAACTCAAAGGAACCAAGGCTGCAAAGAACTTACTGGATGTTGATACAGACTACCAAGCAGACATGGGTATGTACATTTGTTTTACAAATTAAACTACAACTACTGTTTTTTCATTTATAAATTAATCTATGCACCATTGTTTGAACAGTTAAATAATTATGGTGTACCTATTTGAATTTACAAAGAAACTTATGTTTAAAAGCTTGGGGGCAGCCAAAGCAACCTAAAGAAAATGGCCCAACAGCAGATAATGCAGCAGTGGAACGCCTCCTTAAAATGGAACCAAAGGTTGAATGTACGGGAGACTCCATGAAGCTTCAAGTCCAAGATGCTGCTTCTACCCCTGGATCTCTGTTCTTTGTCGACAGGGGTGAGTTTTCAGTGTGCTGTGGAGTCAATAATAACTCTTAGCATTTATACACAATAGCTAAAGTATGCACAAAGCAGTTTCATATAAATGTTTTGATTTTTATTATTTTTCTGTTATTGGTCAGGAAGTCTCCTGTCTCCTCTGCCTCTATCAAAGTTGCCACCAAGCTGTGGTTATACCATCAAGTCAACACGGAGAGAATTCGTCTTGGTTGCACCTTATGATGGTTGCTTTGTTGCTCTAGAGGTGGGATACTTTGTTGTGAAAGCACTGCACACCTGAATAATATATACTTGTAACAATGTTTTTGCTGGTTTCAGGAGGGCAGCTATATTCTCCCATTGCTTTGGTTGGGGTTGCCAATGAGGATGTCCTGCCCTTCAATGAGGCAGTCTACAACTAACCCACCAATGGTCACCTGCCACGCTGAGGGCATGGTCATAAAAATTGAAGGGACTCTACCTGTCAGTAGAATAAAAGTTAACTGTAAGTTTCAGCATTTCATAATATTTAATCTGTCTGTCTTAAGAAATTGGAAAATCAAAGCTGTTTGACTCAAGCATCTTCTCTATTTAAGGGAATTTTAATTCCAATTCGATTTTATCTAAAAGTTGAGTTGCCCACAATTTCTCAATTTTACTTGGATTACTAGGAGAATTTGTGCAGTGATTAAAATGGTCTTGCAGGCCTTCAATCATATGTAGAGCAGTTATGAAGATGAAGGGGGTATCCATTAGGTATTCAAATTTAACAGATTTCACTTAAACAGTTAAGCATTGCTACACAAGTGTTTCTCACACTTAAGAGCAGGTCTCTCAGTGCAGCGTAAATGTTGCATTGCACAATCTGCAAAACTACAGTTTTGTGGGCACTGGTTTTTGGGCCATTTAGTCAAAGTTGTACATTGTGATGCATATTTAAAATGGCTTCATGTTTTGATGGTGTTTCATTTTCAGAGGGAAGGGGAATACTTAAGAATGGAAAACCTTGTGACTTTACTTTTTTTTTTTTTTTTTTTTTTTTTCTCAGTGAATGATAACTGGGAGCCACTGATGAAAGTCTCACCTAGATGTGCATTCAGTGTAGTTGTACATCCTGATGGTGTGGTCATCTCTGTTCGCTATGCACCATGTCTGGAGAAAAAGGTATAGTAGCCTACACATTTTCTATAATTGTAAAATTTTCTTTACTGATTATGGTGGGGGTGGGGGGGAAATGTCTGAAACTCATTGACATTGTATGTTTCAGGGTGAAATGTATAGCCTGGAACTGGCTGGAGATGGAGAAACTAAAATTTCTTGTCCACCACTGTCACCAGCTCAGCTTGAACCCAGTAAGAGCCCAGGAAATGGTCAAAAAACACAAACTAAAACCCCAAACAAAGGGGTGTATCCCACCACACCATCACATTCTTTTTCAACCAATGCGCCTGAACCTACTCCAAAAAATCCTCAGAACCCGGAGGTACCTGATGAGCCAAATCAGGGGCCAAAGGATGTATATCCACCTCAGTTACCTTATAGCCCTTATTACCCCAATTTCTTTTACCCTTACCCTGCAAATCCAGACATTAAGCCTACACCTACTGTACAGCCAATCCCCTCTGTAACAAAGAAAAATGGAAAGTACCAACAAATTCAAACTGTCCCTCCTACAAAGCTGCCCTTGAACCCTGAGGGACAGGTGCCACAGCTATTCAGTCCTCTGCCATTTTACCCATCACCAACCCAAGCTGAAAAAGTGCCTGTTGAAAAAGAAACAACTCCACAGCCAACCACCCAACAACCTAATGGCCAAGAGAAACAGCCTTTTTACCCTTATCCATTTTATTTTACTTACCCACCTATGCCTGAAAATCCTTTTTTCAATACTGAAAAACAATTACCTGAAGACCCTGTGCAAACAAAGCAACCAGGCTCTGAGGAACCAAAGGTAGAAATAGACCAGCCACTATACCCATACCCATTTTTGCCCCAAGGTCCTTACCAAATGCCTGTGCCACCTCCGCTCCAAATCCCTACACCAGGTCCTTTCTACCTTCCACCAACTACAAAGCCCACAATTGCTCCACAGCCAGAAACCCCTCAGGGTCAAGTACGCCAACCCCTCTATCCAAACCCCTTCTACCCTCAGTCAAAGCCTGAAAGTCCACCAGCTATAAAGCCCACAATTGCTCCAAAGCCACCACAGCCGGAAGCCCCTCAGGGACAAGAATACCAACCGCTCTATCCGAACCCTTTCTATAAGCCCTTCTACCCCCTGCCAGAGCCTGAAATTCAACCAGCTAAAAAGCCCACAATTGCTCCAAAACCACCACAGCCGGAAGCCCCTCAGGGTCAAGTATACCAACCCCTCTATCCGAACCCCTTCTACCCTCAGTCAAAGCCTGAAAATCCACCAGCTATAAAGCCCACAATTGCTCCAAAGCCACCACAGCCGGAAGCCCCTCAGGGACAAGAATACCAACCCCTCTATCCGAACCCTTTCTATAAGCCCTTCTACCCCCTGCCAGAGCCTGAAAATCCACCAGCTATAAAGCCCACAGCTTCTCCAAAGCCACCCCATCCGGAAGCCCCTCAGGGTCAAGTATACCAACCCCTCTATCCGAACCCCTTCTACCCACAGTTAAAGCCTGAAAACCCATCAGCTATAAAGCCCACAATTGCTCCAAAGCCACCACAGCCGGAAGCCCCTCAGGGTCAAGTACACCAACCCCTCTATCCGAACCCTTTCTACCCTCAGCCAGAGCCTGAAAAACCACCAGCTATAAAGCCCACCATTGCTCCAAAGCCAGAAGCCCCTCAGAGTCAAGTATACCAACCTATCTATCCCAACCCTTTCTACTATAACCCTTTCTATCCTCTGCCAGTGCCTGAAAAGCCAACTGCTGTTCCAAAGCTACCAGCAATGGAAACGACTATGGGACAAGTTCATGGACCTTCTTACCCTCAACCATTCACAATACCAGGTGCTGGTGATAACACTCCCAATAAAAAGCCAGTCCAAATTGAACAGCCACCAGCTGTCAAACCTAGCCCTCAGCCTTTAACATTGCCCCCTGCTATCTATATGCAGCAACCACAACAAGTCACCACTCAAAATCCTGTGTACTGCCCTGAATTCTGCAAATTTGGATTTTCCCATTGCTGTCCACAAATTGCTTTTCATCAACATCTCCATCATATTGTTCCTGCTGAGCCTGGCAGTAAAGGTGCACCTTCACTCTATCCAGGACTGCCATTCCTCCCTTCAGCATATTCTGGGTTTGGCAATAGCTTTGGTTCTGCTCCCCTTCCTCAAAAGCCAACTGAAGCAACAACTCAAGCTACCACAACTTCCACATCTGCACCAGTTTCAACTCAGTCCCTTCAATTTGGAGATCAAATAAAGCAGTCATATCTCCAGCCACTAGATGGCAACCCTTCTACACTACCCACAAGTAATCCTAGCAAGTTAATGAATTCTAAACCAGTTAACCCCTATTTTGTACCCAATTCACTTTATCCTAATTGGCAACATCTACCACAAAATCAGCTAAATTTACTACACAGACAATCACCAGCTTACTACAGCATGCTCTCTAAACTGCAGGCTTCAAGTAATGAACCATTAAGTCCACTAACAGTGGGGGACATAAATAACCAAAAACCCAGTGAGTCTGAAGGGCCATCACAACCTATAGTCCAAAGTAAATATGATCATGATCTGGTCCCTTACTACATGCTTCAAGATGCTCAAGCGCCTGCTTCCAAGTCAGCAGTCCCTAACAATTCCTCACAACTACAGCCATTTGTGAGTGGCTCAAATAAATCTGAAAGACATGAACAAAGTTATGTGCTGCTACAGCATGGCCCGCCAGGTAGGGAGCCCAACAGATTTATCGAGTCTCCACTGTCTTTCAGAGACATGGTTTATGATGCGAACTTCCTAGCACAAAATGCTGCAAGGCATCACGGAAGTAAACCCGGACATCCCCAGAATCTAAGCCCCCCACAGGAAAAAACACAACCCCCCAATTGGCTGCAAAAAGGAATGTCCAGTGCCTTACCTGGTAATGTGAACTACATGGCAAGGCAACTACATGTTCCTGGGAAGGAATTTCAGCCATGGAGGTCTGCATCTCGCCACCAAACAAATGGTATGATTCTTTTTTTTTTTTTTAAATAAACTTCCAAGTACTACTTAACCAAATATTTTGGACTAATATGTTTATCTTTTGCAGGATTGAACCAACCCATTCAGAGACCAGGTGGAAAGCAGGAATGAGTTGCCTTCAATGTCAAATAAACTATTGAACTATCTGATCTGTCTCCCCCCCCTCCATTTTTTTTTTTGTTTAGGGTTGCAATTTAAAGAGGGGATGAGGAAACAAATTTGTAAAGTGGACATAAGAGCAGGATGTTATAGAAGTCCTTATCTCATGGCATGTTTGGTCAAGGACAACCCCCCCCTTCTTGGTTCCAAAGTTAACAGTTTACTTGGTACTTGTTGGCATTATATCTGCTGCTGAGAATCAAAAGGTGCATTGCCCTTGTTGAACTTTTTATCTTGCTTATTTTGCCTTACCATGACCTGATACTTCCTGAACATTGAGCCTTTCACATAAATACATTTACTAGAATTTGCCCATTCTAACAGTGGACTCGAGTACTCAACTCAAATCTGTTGTGCTTGTTTGAACTTATAAATCTAGGTATACACCTAAATTCCACTTTTAAACATTTTATCACATCTTTAACTTGCATTCTGTATTGTATACATATTGGCCTGTGATTAGCCTGACCTTTTATTAAAGGGACTCTCAGTCTAGATGTAAGTAAAGTCATTTTTAAAATATTTGTCTTGAGCATGGAGTTGTACAGGACAAAATTGTGAGTAACTTTTTTTTTTTTTTTTTTTTTTTTTTTTTTTTTTTTTTTTTTGGTCTTTGGAAATGTCAGTGAGTTCACAAGAATGCCATTGGCATGAGTAAACACAATTGGCAAACATCATTTTGTTTTGCAATCATTAAAGATGTGGCATGGGTGATTGAATGCATTTTGGTACCTGTGTTTATTCAAAGCTCTGCATATCAACGTGTCCTCGTAAAACCTGTGAAAGGCCTTGGTAACTCTCCCCTTCATTGACTGCTGCCAATAAACATTCTAAACTAGAAGTCTTTGAATAAATTGTTTCAATACATTAAAAAATGTATAATAACCAAAAAGTTACAACACAAAGATTTGAGTTGAGAGATTTATTCAGCGTCACATGCAAGTCTTGTCATCAATTTTACATTTTATAGTTGTAATGCTTATGGCTCTTGTGATTCTACAATTTCAAATAATGGATTATTCTTTGTTTGCATATAGTATTTTGGTGTTACATCTACCTATCACAGAACATGTTCATTTATCAATTAAAGTCACAAATCACTCTCACACCAGTGTAGTTGAAGAAAGCCAAGTATGGAGAGTCTGTGGGATCTGAACACTTAGAAGAATCTGATCCTTCCTGGGCACACTGGCACTAAAGAAATTGGGTCTATTTGAGCTGTAGGGGTGTCAACCACTATTGGGGCGGGTACATCGGATACATCTCTCTTCATCAAAACAACAGGGACCTCTGCACTTTGTGAGGCATCTGAGGTCGATACACTGTCAGCAGCTGGAACAGGATCAGCAACAGCTGGAGCAGGGTCAGCAGCAGTTGGAGCAGGGTCAGCAGCAGCTGGAGAAGGATCTACAGCTAGATCAGCAACAGGTACAGCTGGATCAACAGAAACTAAAGGAGCATCAACAACCACTGCAGGGGCTACAGGTACAACTTCAGCTGACTCTGCTGATTCTGCAGACACAAGGCCACTCAGATGAGGGTCATGGAGAGTAGTCAGTTTGTGGTGTTTCAGACCATGCTTGGGCGACAAGTCGCTTGTATGTACATGGACCACTGGTGGCAAGACAGGAGCTACAGGTGCAGTGCTGTTGTCATCTACAATAGGCACCTGAAAAAAATTTACACACCAACAAAGGCTTAGGAAAAAAGCATATATATAAATGTAGCATAGTAAATTTTGTGACCTATTTATGGGCACCATAAATTGTTTGGACAAGTAAATATAGCATTTTACCAGAGTGACAAACATCTTGCAGTCCACTGAGTGAGCAGTATTCAAACCTTTGGCAGAACAAATACCACGTACCTGATAGAGAAAAGAAAGAAATGAGCTTACAAGTGGGGTTGAAAAGGTGTATATAATAAATGATTACAATAATAATTTCTTCCATTTTCCATTTTCAAGTCTTTTTATTGTGAAAATCCAGACTGGTGCTTTGTGTACTTACAGCCATGACGTCAGCCAATGGCACGCAGACATCATCAGTGCAATTAGCCTCAACTACAACATATTCTGCTATATAGACTGGCCCACCAGACACAATCTGAAACAAAGTAATGAGAAGTATTAGTGTAGTGAATTAAAATGTGCTGGCGCATTAAATCTTGTAAGATTAAACTGAACAGAGTATGCTTGGGCCCACCTGTGATGACATCCTTCCAACCTCCACAAGAGTGTAGGTTATGTTCACAGTCATGTTGTTAAAGGTTGCCAGAGAGGCATGGACAAAGTCCAGTGCTGTGGTGTCATTTAGTGGAAGGAGGGTGGGACAACCCAGGCACAGATCCTCTCTCGATTCTATATATTATTAAAAAAAGACACATGCAGGTTTTAGTGTGTAGGGCGACACACTGTCTGTGATCATATAGCTTAAGATTTGAAGTTTTACCCTCGGTTTTACACTTGAATGCTGTGACAGTGAAAGCTCCGCCAACCTTCTTCAGCACCACATCACAGTCTCCTTCTATTGCCTGATTGGAGACAAAGAAACAATCCAAATAGCAAAGCAGTCTCATTATTCTCATTATCTTAAGTATAAGAGCTTCTCTGCAGTCTCACCGTCAATATTTTGGGTCTGACTGTGCAGTTAGCAACAGGTGTGGGGTCCAGTACGT
>NC_040022.1:18654712-18680370 GCF_000972845.2 Larimichthys crocea
AGAGACGGATAGAGAGAGAGACGCAGCAAAGGGCCACAGGTCAGAGATGAACCCTGGACTGAGCCTTTGTACATGTGGGGCACACTCTACCAGGTCAGCTACCTGACACTCCAAGCTCTATAACTCAATTGAAAAGTTATAGTACAACATAAAAATATCCTGCATTCAAACACTTGTAAAATGTACATACAAGTATCTAAAGCAAAAAATACTTGTCATGCGGCACAATTGCTGCTGCCAGTGTTCAGTTATTATATTTCATATTGGCTGGCTATCATTCCTGATGCGTTAAGCTCTGTCCTGGACTGTCCGCTAGACTCCATAGAGTCGGGGAGAGAAGGATGTTGGCAAAACTAACATCCATCATGAACAACTCCTCTCACCTCCTGCATGAGACTGTGGAGGCCTTAAACAGCTCCTTCAACAACAGACTGATACTCCCACCATGTAAGAAGGAGCTCTACCACAGGTCCTTCATTCCAGCAGCGGTCAGACTCTTTAACACCAGCATGACCTTTTTCTCTATATCTCTTATTTATGAGTATTCTTATCCACCTCGTGTATACGAGCTGCTGTGACAGTGTGGAATTAATAGTCTATCTTATCTTAACATGTAAGCATAATTTTAATAACACAGTAAAAGTAATGCTGAAAAGTAATGGAGTATAATGAAGTAGAAATCCAATTATATTCGGCTATCCACATTTACAGTATTTCACAGCCATAACCTTCATATGTCTGTTTACCAGGCAAACCGTGTGTAACCTTTTTTTGAAAATGTGTATAAGCCCTGTATAAAATAACACATCCACTCTGTGTTGCAGCAGATGTTTGGACTGCACATTGTTCTACTGAGGAAGCCCCCAGAAGTGCAAGCAAATCTCCCTGTAGCTGAGTAAGCTATGAAAATCATGTCAAGGTGTGTGTGAGCCTACCAGACACATCAGCATCCTGCATTATTGTTCACTTTTCCAGTTGGAGTCTACACCGGCTCAGCTGGTAGCAGCTGACCTCAGGTATCAAGGGAAAGTTCAATCTGCACCAGTCGTTAGACGGTGGACAATGGCCTGGAAAGTGTGCATAAAGAAGACAAAATAAAATACAGATACGGCACTGTCACATATGTGCTCTCTGACTCCCTTCCTGCAGATGAAAGGATTACCACACCTCCATGCTCTCATGTGACCCTCCATTGCTCACTAATCAGTCTCTACCAGATGCATCGAACACAGAGCCACCAGCGCAAAGCAAAGCACCTCATGAGAAAAAAGGGATTCATGTCTTCAATCAACGGCGTTTCTCATCTCACCAGGCGAGCCAAGAGGCGCTTGTATTGCAAATTACAGCTTTGGATGTGGAGGAAGCGGAGAGAGAAATGCCGTTTTGGAATACTGAGAGCAAAGAAACAAGCTTGTGGGATCAGCTCCGGTTCGTGCCTCAGCGTGAAGACACACTCACAGAAAAATAAAAGCAAAGTTGTGTCACCTCTTGTTGGATGTGATGCTGGAGGTTCAGAGGACAGAGGAAGGAAGAATTGCTTGCTGAAGCTGTGTGAATCTGTCAGTATGTCAAAAACGTTCATTGCTTCCAGCTCCTTGCAGAACCTGGTTACGGACACGAATGTTTTTGCAGGTAATGCCACCGTGCCAACAGCCACGGTGCCATCTCAAAAAACAGAAACTTTGGTACAGCTTAGTGACGTTACCGACCCGGTAAAACATTCTCACACTGTCAACCCCGCGTTGAGTATAGATGCCGATGCACGTGGGTTAACGACACATTTTAAAGAACCGAGGACATCAGTACTAGCTCAAAGGCTTGCAATTGACGACCCATCAGGACAGTTGACTTCTGTCCCTCAGGACCAGGCTGCAAATAAAGATGATGAAAGCATCACGAGTAAAATGAAGACAGCGTCATCTTCAGCTTCTCAAACTGATGCCAGTGTCAAAGTACTGACAAAGGACATCCACGGTAGATTCACTTTTTTTTATCCTTTTCCCCATCGTTCTTTGGTTTGCATTTCCGTTCTTCACAGCTGTTTCAGACGACAATGTTTTCATGTTTCTCTAGAGTTTCTCAATGACTTCTACAAAATATATGGAAGTTTCATCCCTCTACAAAAGAGCGACGTGTTGAGGCACCTGAAGAGGAGGTTTAACACTGATTTCAGTGACAGGTAAAAATGAACTGAATCATGTGATTATCTCAGTTTGTGATGATAGGAGTAGTTGTTAAAGGTTGTGTGTTTAGAGGTTGAGTATTCAGAGTGTTATTTGTAATAGTTTTATTCCTGGAACAGTTGCATTGTATTTTCCCGCCTGTGCAGGAAGAACGTCATTTTCACAGAAGTTACCAAATGCCGCACTGCGATCATTCAGAGGTCTGTTCCCTCCTTCCGGGTGGTCTACAAGAAACACACACTGACACTGGATGACTTGTCTACACTGGCAGATCAGAACTGGCTCAATGACCAGGTTAGCATCTAATAAATTCATAGTTTTTAGTTTTCCATGAAGTTTTCTGAGTGGAAAGATTAACGTGATCAATGAAATGCAGGTTTATGCTGAATGTAACTAATAGATATGTTTTTATTTCTGCTTAAGGTCATGAACATGTATGGAGAATTGATAATGGAATCTGCCCTTCACAAGGTAATCTGAAACACTTAGCTAGCAAACTCTTAAGATGCTGGAGTAGCATATTTTTTCATTTCTTCTTTTGGAACAATAGATGAAGTTTTTACTTAGCAGGGTTATTAAAATGTTGCCAGTAATTAAGGGACAAGTTGGGGCACCCTGGTAGAGCATGTGTCCTGTGTACAAAGGCCCAGGCCTTTGATTTCTCAGCTTTCCTTCCCAGCTGACAGTAACATAAGGATTAAAAAGCCCTAAAATGAATTCTAAACAACAAAACACTCATTTGACATTCTCATTGATGTTTTGGGAGATGCAAAAGTTAGATGAGAAGACTGATACTGGAACCGTTTTCCTTTAGTTGATCACAACACTATAATCTAGACCCTGCCACGAGCAGATATATTGTCCTGTTAATTCAACCCTGCCTACAACAAATTTGAAAGTGCAGACCCAGGTCTATGTATTGATGTATTTTTTAAAGCATGCCGACATGTTCGAGTGTCAAATTTTAACTAGAATAAAAACACCTACTGTACTTTTCTAATTCTAATCTCCTTTCGTCTCCTCTCTTAGGTCCATTTTCTCAACAGCTTCTTCCACAGGCAGCTCATGACTAAAGGATATGATGGTGTTAAGAGATGGACAAAGCAGGTTAGGTATAAGATTGAAGTGGTGCAATCGTTTATTGGTGTTTGTGACATAAATAGCTGTCGTTTTGTGTAGATTTGGGGGAGAATAAATAAACTTTTAAGCATCAAATTGCCATGAGATGACTAATTTTGGAAACAGAGAGAAAGCAGTTTGAGTGACTTTAACCTTGTCTTTCTTGCTCAGGTGGATTTGTTCTCTAAGGGTTTGCTTTTGGTTCCCATCCACCTGGAAGTTCACTGGTGTCTGGTGACAGCCGACGTTGTCAAAAAGAAAATCTGCCTTTACGACTCTCAAGGAAACGCACTCCTGAAGGTTGCAAGGGTAACAGCAGATTTCACGTTTTTTTTTTGTTTTTTTTTGTCACTCCAAGTATCTAAGATTCTTTTACTGCAGTAATCATTGTTCATTGAAGTTCGTGAAATGGTGTTTTTCTTCTGTATGCGTTGCTTCTAATAGAACATCCTGAAATACTTGATGACAGAAGCAAAGGAGAAGAAGCAAACTGCTTTTGAAAGTGGTTGGGCCCTGTCGTTTGACGAGGTACGTAAATGCTGATTTTACAGCTGTACTGTAATAATAGACAACAAAAATAAGCAGCACAGAGGAACAAAACAGATTTTGGAGAGGCCATATTGGAGCTAAAAGCGTCACCTGCTGACCTGAGTTTCAACTGACACATTCACTGACATGATGTCCTGTCTCCCCCTGCTGTCCTTCACAGAAAAGTCCACAACAGACCAACGAAAATGACTGTGGGGTGTTTGTCCTGGAGGTACTGACATGCGTTTCAAACCTAATACACCTGACTTCAATCATTATAACCCCTGAGAGCCCACTCATTACATAACAACTGTATTTTATTCTCCTTTACAGTATTCTAGATGCCTTGCTCTGGAAAAGCCTCTGCAGTTTTCACAGAAGGACATACCAAAGATACGCAAGAGGATCTACAAAGAGCTCTGTGACTGTAAGCTCCATGAACAGGGCTGACGAGTATCTTAGACTTGTATAATGAATTGCTAAGAATATGTGCTGCTTTTGATTAGGGTAGGAAATCAGCAGTCCACACTGTGTGTCTGTGTAGGGGTTCATTAGCAGCTTTGTATCAGCCTTACAGCACTGTGAGGGCATTTTGACTGACCCCAGTAGGAGTCAGCTAGTAGGAGTCAGTCTTCTATCAGGTGCACTGTTCATACTAAATTATAATCCTTATATAATTACTGCATTTATATGACCAATATCTAAACAGGCATGTTATTTAAGCAAAAGGTAGACCTTGTTGTGGAGTTTACACATCCATGGTGCACCAGTAGAGCCTTACTAAATGGACTACCTGTTGAAATGGATCTGATCTGTCATGGTCCACGTCTGGGTTTAGGTGTTATTTTCTGTTTAAAATAATCTGTACACCTCATTTTGCACATTTTATAAGTGTAATTTTGCATCGTTTGATTTGTTTGCATCATAGTTTACCTGTAGGCACTGGGTTAGAAGCTAAGTGTATTTTCTTTGTAAAGAGTTGTATTGAAGTTGTGTGATCATTATTATTTTTGTCTGTTGCATAAAAGAAATATGTTTTAAATTAAAAAAAAAAAAAAGAAAAAAAAATTCCAAACATTTCAACAAGTTTATTTTCTGTTTTCATCATACAGGTTGGGTACCACACGCACCCTTCATTAATTTGTATTAGGTACATATTTTTGAATACACAACTTCCTGTCTATGGACAGGTATTTTATTAACATCCATGAGTTTATAATTGTATGTGAATGTGTCCCTGAACAGTTATAAAACATACAGTGATCAGAAAGCAGTGCTCCAGATAAAAAAAAGTGTAAGGCACCGGACAAACTAAAGTATGGTTTTCAGTATGAGAACCAGAGAAATACATTAATATACTGTAATAAATATGGTGTAATATTCATTACCAAACAAATCTGTTCACGACAGACACATTACTATCAATGACCTTGTCAGTACACTAAAATAATACACATGTATTGTATATTTATTGCAACTGTTCTTCCCTGTCTCTTCTGATCTAGGAACTGACTCGTTTATAGATGTGAGATCACAAAAGCGTCTGCAATTAGGATCCAGTTAAGGCTGCAATAGACAGAAAATGTTATGTACTGTAGATACACACCAATTTATTAACCTAAAGCACAGGTGGCCACAAAAGAGAAGCACCCCTTACCACTGAGACAATGTAGGTAGATACATTTGCTCATAATGAATTTGATGACATGTATTTGCCCACAGAAATGACTGATTGGACATATTGTGGCTCTCTTGCCTTTGGTATAAAGAAGCACATAATCTGATATGCTGTTTGCAGGTTATTGATAAAATGTTTATAATGATTAATGCTAATTCAAGACCATTTTTGAGCTCTAAATTTGTAACATTTGTTCCTACCCTCCAACTAGACCCAAGTTCAGTCCAGTTTGGACTGCTACTCCAATAATAGACAAGTAGGGGCCTAATCATTGACATGGAATATCCACTCAATATCTGGCTCATTGTCAAGGCGTATCACCAGGTAGGACGCCAGCTGGAAGAGGTTCTGCCACAGGCCCAAGAAGAGGTACAAGTAGAAGTCACTGACGTCGATTTGGCAGTGTACCCCTGAGAAATCCATATCACACACACACTCAAAACTGTTCACGTAGTTGAGACAAAAGCCTCCGTTCATGCATGGATCGGAGGCACATTCATCCACGTCCTTCTCACACCTGGAAGGAAAAATAAGGACAGAACAAAAAACAAGAAGATGCAACATGTGTAACATAACTGTAGGAAGTCTAAGGCTAGCTTTGTCACTGGAAAAACTGCATAACTGATCCCATGTGTTTGATACAGAGCCTCATGGATGCCTATGCTCATTGTGACATTGTGGTTGTGGACACACACTTTTGGCCACTTGGCATAAGCAGAAACAAGCTACACTTACATATTACTTTTTAAGTTAATATGGCAAATTTATTAGCCGACAGTAGCCGTTTTGCACACGTGGCACACACAAAGCAACATCTGCATTCATTTTCTCATTCATTGTAAGGCCAATATTAACTCTAGCTGTATTTTTGGTCTCCACTAACTCTTGAGGGAAATATGTCGCTCTTAATACAGCTTTAGCTGCTAAATGATGTTTGCTAATTTTGCCTGTTTGTAGTTTGGTGTAGTTTGGGCATGTAGTGTACCAATGGGTGCAAAGTTTTTTGCTGAAATTGGTTCCTTGCTGCTGCTTTAAAAACAGTACTGATGAGAATAAAAACAGCCAGGTCGCAGGTGTAAAATCGAAACAAAGTGCTGAAAGACACTAAAACTAAAACTGAGAAAAACGACAAAGTTGGGTAATCATATTTTGCAGGTTCAATTGAAGCAAGACCTTTTACATTTCATATTCCATTTGATCCAATGTTAATATAAAAAATATTGACTGAAGGCTTTTAGCTTTAGTTTTCAGATTATAGCTTATGACCTTGACTTTAGGTCCCAAGATTCTTTCTTGTAGAGGTGTTCACAAATCAGTTTAATGGCAATTATGCTAAATTTAAAACCTAAAAAAAATATTCCAGTTTCTTGGCGGAAAAGGGTTAAATATCATGTACATATGCATGTCTTACCACTGTCCCGTGAAACCAGGCAGGCAGTAACAGGTGCTGTCAGTTTCAGAGCAGTTCCCTCCATTAAAGCAGCTGTAGTTCCATCTTGTACCCATGCATGTAGACTTAGGCAACTGAGGAAGTCTGAACAAACAAAGAATACAAAAAAAATGTATATTACTCCTACTCCTGTTTGGCAGTAGTCAATTTATTATTTCATTTGTTAAGAAAGTGTTTATTATATATATATAATTTTCCGTCTTTTATGTAAAAACACTTACGGATTGGTCTCAATGTACCATGGGATTTCAGGAATTTTTTCACTGTAAGAGACAAGTTTTGAAATCAGTACAACTCAAAGTTTTCTAAACTATTATAGGTATATTCTAAAGTATGTTTAGTGTTACAGAAATACTAATAAACAGTGGAAGGACTCACTCGCAGTATTGGCCTGTCACATTATGTGGACAGAGGCACGTGTAACTCTTGAATCCCTTGAGGCACGTGGCACCATTGCCGCAATTGTTGTTTTCACACATATTAACTTCCACCTCACACTGTTCACCACTGTAGCCCACGTCACACACACACTTGTATCTCTCGGGCAGGTTGGTGCAGTTTCCATAGATGCAGGGGCTGGAGAAGCAGGTGTTTGTTGACTCTTGGCACAGTGGCCCTCTCCACTTGGAGGGACATGTGCAGTGATGCAGGTCAAACAGGTCCTTGCATACACCCTCGTTCTTACAGGGATTGGGTGTACACACACTGTCCCCCCAGCAGCCGTATTGTGGGGAAGCATTGCTGTTCATTCTGGCAAACTGCTCCTCTTGAGGTCTGGGGAGGTTCAACTCTATGTCTTGGTGAAAAGGGAGAAGAAGGCCTCCAATCTCCACTGGCCCCAAACAGCCAGAAAGATTCACTCCAGCATCTAGGCTCAGTCCCCCCAGGAAGATGTCTGCTCCCTCCTTAAGAAAATCCAGATTTCCTGCAGTTGTTTTGGACACGCTGAGCTCTTCTTTACCTCCATCCACAGCCATGATCCACCTGGAGGTCGGTAGTGTCTGGTTCTCCATGCTGAGCTCCACAGTGTGCCACTCTCCATCACTGACTGGGCCCTGGCTTCGAACTGTCACCTTGCGGGTTTCGTTGTTAGCTCCAACCTGGAGCCCCATGACCACATGTGAGTCCAGGAGGGAGACTGTGAGGTAGTCTGAGTCCTCTTGTGCATGAACTAAGATGGCAGCAGACTGTCTTGTGCGGAAGCTGAGAGAAACACTACTGAGGCTGTGCTTTATCTTCCCATTGCTCCGGTAGTGCAAAATACTGCTTTCAACCCGAAATGTCACATTAGATAAACCTGGAGGAAAGAAATGGAAGAGATTTAATTAACTCAAATGCTTCTATTTAGCTTTCTCATTTATCCAATTATCCACGGATTTCAGGGGGGTGTTAAGTTAGTCTCAATAACATTAAATAATCATAAATAGTCACCAATCAAAGTTTGTGGGAGGGTTAAAGGGATAATAGCTGCTATTCTGTGATTGGCTGGCAGTTACTTAAAAAATAAGCAATATCTTGATGTCTTGACACAAACGTGACTCAGTCCGGACGTGGAAGAGGATGAGGTGCACCGTATGAAGTTGGTTGCAGTCTGCAGCCTCACCACTAGATCCTACACACTGGATCTTTAAGCAGGAAAGTTTAAGACATTATTGTCTATGCACACCAGACAAAACACACTATATTACTTATCATGTCATCTGCTGGGTCATTGGTGGGAATGTCTAACCCTAACTCTAACAGTGGAAAAGGATTCTAAAATTGGTAAGTGATAACGATAAAGAGAAAAAGAGGCTGTTCAATGCTGAGTATGTGTACAAATACAGGCACAGAAAAACACAGAACAGGGCTTGGACTGGCCGCCTCTCTTCCCACTTTTGAACATGTGACATCTCTAGGAAGACTTGTCATCGTAAACTCCCACAGACATGTGGCGGTAGACTTAATCTGATCAGGGATTATCACGTCTTAGAGGAATCCTGTGTAGGGTCCCTGCCTCAACTCTGTTCCCTTCTGTAATCAGCCACTCTGTAATTAATCAGTGCCTGCACCAGTGAGTGCTCTGAAGGGACTGTGCACTGAAGACATTCCCTTTAGTGGATACAAACCAAGATCAGAAATGGGATAGAATAATAATAAGCTCCTATGAATCTTTTATCTTGGCAATCTCTGAGCCAGTGTTAGTAATAGCCATGTGGCTGTACACAATACACCACATTTGTACCATCCTATTCCTTGGCCAGTCTTGGCCATGAGGCTTTTTCTTTCTAATCTGATGGTCATGTCATTATAACAACCTCATCTGAGGACACTCACACTCAAAGCCCTGAGAGCGAGGTTGACAAACAGCAGTGGCAAGGCAGGGAGACAGCTCACACCATTTCACCTCCTCACAGCGCTGCCCTGCAGTGTTGGGGGGGCAGTTACAGATGAAATCGTCCCACATGGAGTAACACACTCCACCATTGAGACAAGGGTTGACCTAATAAAGAGAAAACAGCTCAAATCAATCAAGCCTAACCTCCTGTCAGTTCTACAATGTCTGTGATCATTATTGAAGAAGATAAGGAATGTATATACGCCTCTAGCTCATTAGAAATAATATCACAAACATGGCGACATTGACGTAACTCACAGCACAGGCATCGTCACTGCTGCATCCTTGTGCAACATTGATGAGTTGCTCCAGGCTGTGAGACTCCACTGGAGTTGCAATGGGATAGAACTGCAGCCGTTTGCTGTTAATTCTCAAATCCTGGACACATCCCTTAAAGTAGCCACCAAATGAGGCAGAGGACCTTGAGTCTGGTAGCCCCCCAACGAAAACCAGATCCCCAGAGTGGGCCTGGATGGGTTGAATGTGCATAGAGCCCTGGCTCTGTGTTGACTGGAACAAGAAGACTTCAGTTTCTTCCAGCTTCACAGTCAACAGATGGAAATGACCATCATTAACTTCAGCCCGACCAACAAGGCTCTTAAAGTTGTTGACCTGAACTTTGACCCTGCCCTCTTCCAGCCATAGGCGGAGGTACTGGCTGGTGCTGTTGGCCAGGATAAGGAGCAGGCCACTGGACTGTTTGGTGCGAATGAACATGGATATAGTCACAGTCTCATCTGGGTCATCGTCTAATGAGAAGAAAGCATAACTCTCCAAGTCTTTGTTTCCAAACCTTGCAGTAATATACTCTATATGGGGACAAAGAAGAGAGAGAAAAAGCCATCAAAGTCAAACTTGCATAAAACCTGATGAAATGCACATCTTAAAGGAATAGCATATCAGTTTGAGAAATACCTTTATTAGGCTTCTTACCAAGATGTAGATGAGAAGATTAATACCACTCTTAGTCTTACTCTTAGTCACAGCCAGGAGCTTGTTGTTTGTTGCAGCTAGCCTGGCTCTATATAAAGGTAAAAAATTGCCTTTCACATTCATATATTTACTGGTATCTTGGCCCCAATAAGTATTCTAGCAGATAATATTCTGTAAAATAGTAAATTGTCATTTTTAGACTTTTTGTAGTTTCCCTTGTTTCAATTCTTTATGCTAAGATAAGCTGCCCAGGTCCTCGCTGTAGCTATTTAATGGACAGATAGAAGCAAAGAATGGTATTACTTCCTATCTATCTCTTACTGCCAGAAAACAAATAAGCATATTTCCTAAAATGTCAAACTTTTCCTTTAATAAAACATTAAATTTTGTTATCAGTGTTAGTTACCGCATCTACCATTATCTTGTCAAAAGCTTGTTTTGGCAGATAGTTATGGACTATTTCCAGTATTGGAAATGTTCTTTAAAAAGACAGACGATGCTGATGATATCAACTAATGAAAATGCCTCTGCATAGCGTGAGACAGTAAAGACGTTCCAGGTGAGCTACTGAAACCCACGTTTTTTTTAATCCCCAGCCCAGGTGTGCCAGAATGACTCTGTGCTATTTCTACTAGGACTGTAAGCTCCTTTAAAGTGTGCTGACTAACTTTATCATCCTGCAGGACGTGACTGAGGTTGCATTTGACTTGGCCTGTACCTGGCACCTCATTTTGAGACATGTTCTCTTGTTTCAATAAATCCCATGCAGTAGTGCTTACAATGTGTGTGTGTGTGTGTGTGTGTTTGTGTGTCTTACCCTCTGTGCAGTTTCTTCCCTCATATGGCCTGTGGCACTCACACATGTAATTCCTCCAGCCCTGGCTCACACAGCGCCCTCGGTTCTGACACGGACTGTCATTGCACTTGTCTTTGTCGCTGCATCCCACAGTGATGTTTGCCTGGATGTTTGAAACTTCTGGCACTATAACAGGCAACACCAGATGTGAATCCACAAAGACATCCCTGAAGCAGCCCAGAAAAGCAGGCGGGTGGCTTGCTTCATTCACTAACTTTCCTATATCCCAGTTACCCCCAAATGCTCCTATAAAGAGGCTTTGATTAACTGTTCCTGGCTCTGGGAGAGCAGAGGCTTGCTCAAGCATTTGGACTTCAGAGCTGGAGTCTCTGTTGCAGCTTCCTTCAGTGCAGAGCAGCCTGATGAGGCTGACCATGGTGCCCAGCGATGCTTCCACCGTGTGCCACTTGTTGTTGGACAAGTACTCTGGCAGCTCCTGAACCAACATGCTGGAGCCTGGACCTCTCATGCTGTGGAGGCAGAGATGCCCATTCATCAGCTCAATGCTGAGAAGCAGGTCATCTACTCTGCGCTGCAAAAGGGTACCGATTGGTCTTGTTGACCTGAAGCTGAATGTCACATTAAGAGGAGCCTCTAGGTCTAGAAGCTGAGTCTCTATGTACATGTAGCCTGGGGACTCAAATGAAAAGACAGTGGGAGTCTGGCATTTAGGGCCTGTGAATCCAGCAAGGCAGACGCATGTATAGGTGTGCTGATCATTGATAAGTAAGGGAGAGCATATTCCTCCATTCCCGCATTGGTTGCCATCACAGCCTGAAAGTGCAGTTGTGCAGGTCTCTCCTCCATACAGGCGTCCATTTTGGCTTTGTTGGGAGCAAAGGCATCTGAAACCTTCATTGTGGCTCTCACACACACCAGCATTTTGGCATGGCTGCTGTTCACATCCATTGAGGTCCTCATCAGAGATGGCCCCTGAAGACAAAGACAATTTAAACCAAACCATTAACACTTCTTCAAAATCAAAAAGTAAAATGCATGCACACTTTAAGCTAGTGTGTCAGGGAGGTTCAGCACACAAATGTGTGTGTGCGGGTGTAAATCAACCTGTCGAATAAGATGGGAAACAAAATAATAATTGCTTAATTTAAGTTTGGATAAATCTAGATCTAGAGCAAATGTACAACTGTATGTTGTGCAGTACACTTTACACATTATGAACCTCAGCTAAACAATATTTCCAAATATGACAATCATACGTTAAGAAAGCAATCAGAACAACAATTTTAACCTAATTGAAAGAACTAATCTATAGCTATATTGGCTACAAGACATGAACAATTGCAAATGATACTATCTGATTACAACATGCATTCTGTATCCATAATATTACCTGCATAAAGGAACCATAAAATGTACACACGCACGCTGAATTTCAACATTGTCCTTAAAAAGTGTTCCAAGTTACTAGATGTTTGACAATTTCTTCAGCTTAGGTCAAAGACAGGTGGAGAATACTTGTGCATGCCGTTCCATCTTCAGCTATGCTCATCCACTGAAATGCTTGGCACACTGCAAGCCAGATAGGAGGGATTAAGCTAATGCACTTACAATGTCTTACTCATTAAATGTGTTGGTGAAGGGAGGGGTTCATCCCAGAGGCTAATTTGAGCAACACCAAACAGTTTCCCCTCGCTGAACTCTGATGTACACTACACGTATAAGTAACACCTGGGGACCACCTGATGAAAACAGATGAACCTACACACCCTGAAACATGAAAATAAATGCACACATGTACTATAGATTGTGTGCTCAGTTGAATATCATTTGGTTGCAGAAGTCTGCTGGACTGAGGCTCACTCTTTGAAAGAAGTAAATCAAGACCACTGGTTCTAATCTGGGAAGTATCTTTCTTTAAAACATCACTGACGTCATCACAAGTCATTTCTCTGAAGAGCCCTAAGAGCATTCAGCCTACTCATTTGGTATTACTAATGACTCATTAGTAATACTAATGGCCTTACTGTTCTTTTTAGTCTTACAGTTGCTCTGGCTGAGTTTTCACAAATGACCATCATAACAGTCATCATACATCTTACATTGTGCATGCTGTATAAAGGGCTTCTCTAGTCCTTGGCACTATTTGCATTTATATACACAACACTTGACTTGTATATGTTTTTTTTTGTTTTTTTTTTGCCCATACAATTTTAATTTTAATTTTTAACTGATCATATAAACAAATAATGAGACACAACACAATGACAAAGAGTGGAAAGGAACAAGGTAATAAGTAAAATAAAGCGACAAATGGGGGCGAAAAAGTGAATAAACAGATACATAAATAAGTAACGGCTTGGTATTAACTGAGGATCCTGGGACATTGTACTAAGTAGGAAAAAAATATTATACCTGATGAAATCTTTTTAGATTTTTAAAATATGTAATCATGGGGTACCACCCGACAAAAGATTTCTCTGTGGAGCCTTTTAATGTGAACTTGATTTTCTCAAGCGCTCCAACCAGGAAGAAGCAGATGGATGGTCAGAAGATAACCATGGCATTAGTATTCTCCTAGGTAGGTATGGTATGTATGTTATGGTATAGTGTGTGTGATATGGCATGGTACGGTATAATAGTAATAGCAAAAAGTAACATATATTACTGTACTGGTACCTCAGAAATGTTCTCAACTACACTACTTGCCTTCAGACTACATTTCCCATAATACCCTCGTCTCGTGAACCCTCGCGTGAACCATATGTTCGACAACTCATCCCCCTCGTTTTATTCTTGTTTGACTTTTTATGCTTTACATAGAAAATTAACCAGCGAAGCTCTCAGTGTCAGTGTTTATTCTTGTCGGTGTTATTATTTATTTATTTTACTCGTGTTTACGGCTCTGAAGCGCTCGAGAGGACAACAGCTGAAACAGCCAATGGGCGAACGGTTTGTTAGGGTGTCCGACATTTCTGGTAGGATGGAGAAGGTGGGGCTTTACAGATATACAGGAACTTATTATTCCTCCGCTTATTTCCTACATTATTTATGCCAGCTGGAGTGCACGTTGTGTTGTAAACGCGGCCCGTGTATGTAAGGTAAGATGTTTTTTGAAGAAACGTCCTAATATAAAGGGTAATTTCCGCGGTAGCAGTTAGGGTCGTTTGTCGACACTCTCCTCGGAGGGGGGCCCGTCGTCAGACCGATAACATGTTAGGGGTCCCTCAGGTGGAGAGCGAATATGCAAATGCAGCCATTAATATTCCAGGATAGTGAAACGCTTGTAAGCTTAATGTTGCATTTCCGTCAGGCCTGTCATTATCTATCGAGTGAAGTGTTCATAATGAGCTCTGCATTAATAAATAACTTATATAAGCTTCAAACGTTAGCAATAAGTCGTTGTTGTGCATCTTTTCATGCACAATTTCTAAAATAACTTCTTGCCACAATGTCCCCTTCATGTCAGCTTCATGCTACCATTGTTGTGTTGTGATACACTTACATGCTCATCCATTTGACTATCACTGTCTTGTTAAATCTGAATCTAAACCAATGTCTTGTGAGAGTTAGCAGCACTCATGCAGGTTCAATCTCTGTATTATTTCTGTTCCTCTGGTTTTCAGGAGTGATTTCGTCATAGCCCAAAAGACACACAAATGAAGAGAAAGCCTTGTAATCCTCTGCGTCCTAAACGCAGCAGGCAGGTCAGTGCTAGCAGTGAATGTGCTGCAGAGCCGGGCACTGTCCTGGGCTGCAACGCCCCACAAAACTCTGGATCTGCCCCAGAATCAACCGCACAAATCAGACACCTTGCTATGCCGCAGTACAGTCACAACCTCCTCAAGTTTTTGAATGAGGACCGGACTCGACAGAAGTTCTGTGATGTGTCGGTGTCAGTGGGTGGGAAGCTATACAGCGCCCACAAGGTGGTGTTGGCCCATGGGAGCAGCTACTTCCACGCTGAGCTGTCCAAAAATCCTGCCACAGCGCACGTGACTCTGGACCATGTGGAGGACTCTGTTTTCCAGCACCTGCTTGGCTTTTTGTACACCTCTGAGTGTGTTGTCGCAGAGACGGATCTCCTGGCTCTAACCGAAGCAGCCAGATTCCTGGACATGATGGATATGCTGAAGCTGCTGTGTGAAGAAGGGGACAACAATCCAGTATGTGCGATCCAGGCACAGGATGAGATAAGAGGGTCTCCTGAGGTGGAAATGATTGCCAGTGACTCACCAGCAGGTGACACAGACATCCACAGCACATCTGATGTTCAGTGCACTATGTGCAGTCGCCAGTTTAACACCGAAGACTCCCTGCAGATCCACTTGGCTGAGAGTCACACTGATGTACACAAGGAAGCCTTAACTGAGAAAGAGAAGTCGGCAGGTCAGAAGCCTGCTACCACACGGAGATCAGCGCGCAGGAGGAAAACACCCACCAAGTATCAGAAAGACATTGTGGAGTACATTATCAGCACTCCTGAGGAGAAACAAAGCACCGTATCACCAAGAGAGCAAGCTGAAGAAAGAGTGGAAGACGCAGGGAAGCTGGTTGGGGAAAACCGAGCAAACAAACTGGACGTGAACGAGACATCCAAACCGGCTCGTCGGAAAGACACAGTGGACGAGGAGGAAGAGGAAGGAGACGTTAATGAGGACGTGGTTCCGCAGAGGAAAGTTGTTGAGGTTTGCTCAGCACACAGGAGTCAGCAGGGTTCAGAGGTAGAAGGGACAGAGCACCAGACTGTTCCAGAGGTAGAGGTGCATGTACCAACAGCAGGAAGCTCTACCCAGAGTCCAGTGTACCCTGAGGGTCTGGCTCCAGTCATCATCCAAACTTCCAGCAAGAAGACTCTCAAGTGCCCCAAATGTGACAAGACCTTTGACCGTGCAGGTGGGAATCATGGAGTAAGGTTTATCCGTGTTGTCGTTAATTTATCATGACTTTATCATGTAATAGCAGTATTAGCAGTGGTGGCTACTGTAATGCGGTATTACTCAGCTGACCATACCAAAGTAAGACGTTAAACACAAGAATCCTATCTGTTAACTTGTTTTACTGACTATTACTAGGTGTAAAGTAAGTAAAGTAAATGTATTTCTTCAAGTGTCATGCACCAAATGTGCCCAGCTCACATGGACTTAGAATACACTACACACATAACAAACAAAGGCAATAAACAATTATAAGAACTGCATAGCAGACAATACAGAAAACATATGAGGCACAGCTGTTCCCTTAAGCACATCAAACATAAAGAGACCTCTTATAAGTCAAACTGACCAAAGTGAAATGCGTCACCTGTAAACAGGAACTTTAGTTCTTAATTTTAGTTCATGTAAAACTTCTGCTTCCCATTTCTGTTATTTCAAATAGTATTGTTTTAATTTGACTAACACTATAAGATAATTTATTTCTTTATATGTATCAGAGATCAGTCTGATAAAATACCTTTTTTAACCTCCCTTGCCCAGGAATAATTACTTAAAAGATCCCAATAAAAAATGTGTTTTGTTAGTCTGTTATCGTAATATAATGACTATTTTTATTTAGTCTAGATATCTGTTGATATCTATGTTTTTTTTCAATGAACTTGTCATCGTTTGGTTCATAGAACGTCTCAAGATAATGCCTTCCATTTGTTTTCTTTATCCGACCAATAATCCAAAATCCAAAGAAAGTCAATATGAAATACAAAAAAATAACTAAAAAATGATCACGTGGGAAGTTAAACCAAGCAAACATTTGACATTTTTGCCTAATAAATGACAATTAATTATCAAAGCTGTTGTTTTATTAGTTTCCTACCTGTTCTAGGCAGGATAAGAGCTAATAATTTAAATATCAAATTAACATTTGGTCTGTCACCTGTTGCCACTGTCAGAAACTCTAAAGAAAAAGAGTAGAGGCAACGCAGCAACATTGACACTCACTGTAAAACTCACTGGTCATAGTATTGCCATGTTTATTGACAGTAATTATACTATTGTCTCAAATGTGTTACTGATACAGCGCATTAATTCTTTACCTGTATTTTAGGGAAGTATGAGAGTCACACTCGAGTGCACACAGGAGAGAAGCCATTCCAATGTGACATCTGTCTTCAGCGTTACTCCACCAAGTCTAACCTGACCGTACACAAGAAGAAGCACGCCAGCGACGCTCCCTTCCAAAAGAAGGAGCACAAATGCCCCTTCTGTAGCAAACTCCATGCCAGCAAGAAAACCCTGGCTAAGCATGTCAGGAGGTGAGACACTGCAGCATCATAACACCCAGTCTACCCAGTGCTCTGGTGGAGCAGTCCATCTTCCGGTTTATTTTACACTGGTTACGTTTGCAAAACAAATGTGGCCATGCCAGACTACATAATTCATCTTAGACGGCAGTCATCTGCCTTCTGAACTTTACATTTCTGAACTTAAATTGGTAATTCCTGTGTTGATATGTCAAAAGCGGTTTGCACTGATATTTGATAGAACATTTTGTCTCTTCCTAATGGATATTGTTGTTTGCCACATGTTATCATCACAGTGAAATGTATTTCACGTGAGCTCCTCCAATTAGTTCAATTAAAAATACTGTCAAAGGACCAGTGTGTAGGATTTAATTGTATCTAATAGTGAATACAGTTGTAGTGAATTCCTCCTTACCAAGCATACAGGAGAAACTACAGTGACCATGAAATGCAGAAGGCCCTATCTAGAGCTAATGTTTGGTTTGTCCGTTCTGGGCTACTGTAGAAACATAGTGGTGCAACATAGCAGACTCCATAGACTCCAAGAGGACCAGCTGCCTCTGTAGATATTACAGACTTGTTCTTAGGTAGAGAAAACATAACAATTTTTATTTTTTTTGGGTGATTATACACAAAAAAATACTTATACAGTATAATCTATCCAAACAAAAGCTACCAATAAATCCCCCTAAATGTGCACACTGGACCTTTTGAACATAGTTATAAGAATAGAAAATACATAAATAATAACAGTTATAATGGAAGTAATGTGAGCAAATAAGTAAAAAAAGTAATCTTAATGGAACCAAGGAAGTAGTAGTAATATAATAATAGTAATTGTAGCTAAGTAACAACAATATTAATAGTCATGAGAAATAAAATAAGCAGCGTGGAGAAAGGGCTGTTATCCAGGTGGTTGGGAACTGTTTGATTCTCATAGCCTTATTTCTGCTGCATCTACTGTAAATAGAGCATTATATTTACCATCTCAGTTTAGTGTGCTAGCATGCTATAATTTGCTAATTAGCACTAATGACAAATACAGATGAATCCAATGAGAATGTCATCAGTTTGTCTGGTATATGGCCATTAAATGTTGTGAAAGTGTTGGTCAAATTTAAATTTGATCTGATGATAGCACTCGAGGAAAAGTTAAGGAAACACCAGTTAGTGCAGCAGTGCATCTTGATGGGTACACGTCTAACAAATGTCATGGTGATCTGTCCAGCAGTTGTTGAGATGTTTCATTGTTGATCAAAATGTATTATTGGCTATATTAGACGGTACAGCAAATGGAATTATAATTTGTAAATTATAACTCTAATATTGATGATTGATGATTTATAAGTTGATTTTTGTAGAGCTAACTTTCCACAGTTTGCTATATTACATGTTGATGTCATGTATCGTTACTGTCCTGCCAGATTTCATCCAGACCACATCCAAGAATTTCTTACCAAGAGGAAGAGGAAGAGTGAAGGCTGGAAATGTGCCGTAAGAATTATTTTCAGTCATGAAAGCTGATCATTAAGACCATTTTTTAAACAATAAGATTGCATGAATAGACCTGGAATGTTCAGATCACATAGAGATGAGATAATGAATACATGCATTTTGCTATGCATTAATGTACAGTTCAACAGTCTTTCGAACCTTCTGAACCAGATTTGCCTGAAGACCTTCACCCGCAGACCTCATCTGCAGGAGCACATGATCCTCCACACCCAAGACCGGCCTTTCAAATGCACCTTCTGTGATGAATACTTCAAGTCGAGGTTTGCAAGGCTGAAGCACCAAGAAAAGTACCACTTAGGTGAGAAACAACTACATTTTTAAGTTCTTCGGGTTAAGAATAAACATTTACTCCTGCTGATAGACAAGTTTTTTTACGAATAAAATATTAAAATAGAGACAATTAAGTAAATAGAGGATGTGGCATTTTTATGTTTCTCTAGTAGTCGATGTATTAGATGAAATAGTTACAGCCTTTCTCATTTTCAGGTCCCTTTCCCTGTGAGATTTGTGGCCGACAGTTTAATGACACAGGCAACAGAAAGAGGCACATTGAGTGTACACATGGAGGCAAAAGAAAGTGGACTTGCTTTGTTTGTGGGAAATCCGTAAGAGAAAGGTACGTTCCTCTGTCCCTGAACTTTCCTCACATTTTCTTCATTATATTTTGACATGCTGAGACGTCTATCTCTGTGCTGCTTTATTGAGAGCGTTTTTCTTCTTATAGGACAACGTTGAGAGAGCACTTGAGGATTCACAGTGGGGAGAAACCTCACCTCTGTAGTATCTGCGGCCAAAGTTTCCGTCACGGCAGCTCTTACAGGTAGGTCTCATGAAATCTGAAGAGTGTGTGTGTGGTGGTGGTAAATGTGAACGTTTCAAGCTCTTAGTTCGATTATTAATAGAGTTGTCTGTAATAAGCAAACTCTTTCTTGGACAGGCTCCACCTCAGAGTTCACCATGATGACAAGCGTTACGAGTGTGACGAATGTGGGAAAACCTTCATACGCCACGATCACCTGACCAAACATCAGAAAATACACTCTGGTGCAGTATAATACATGCAACAGTGGGATTCTCTGTTCGCTTTGTCTCATTCACACAGATTTAACAGTCTCCAGTGAGTATTTACTTGAACTGTTTATTACAGGTGAGAAAGCACACCAATGTGAAGAATGTGGAAAGTGCTTCAGACGCCATGATCATCTGACGGTGCACTACAAAAGCATTCATTTGGGAGAGAAAGTTTGGCAGAAGTATATTGTCACATAAATTACATTCACGCCTAATCTTCTATTATTGCTAATGTTGTAAAAGCACTGAGTCTGGCACATGTTCCTGGTTTCTGTCTCCGTTAATGAAGAATTTGTTCACAGGTATAAAACCGCTGTGCATCAGTGTGAGGTTTGCAAGAAAGAGTTTAAAGGAAAGTCCAGTCTAGAAATGCACTTCAGGACACACTCTGGTAAGAAAATAAAGAAACCAGTGGATATTTTTACTTGAAAAAATGCATATGAGAACAGAAAAGGGACAGTTAAACACTTGAGGAGGCAAATAATTACCATTCTCTAAGGCCTGCCACATAGTTACTGTTGCTATGGTTGTCAAGCTTTATATTTTACTAAGGTATATATCCAAAATCAACAACAGCAGCAACCAGCACCTTTCATTTCTAGTTGATAACTATAAATGTTTCCTGTCTAAACTGATGACTAACCTGGAGCCTTTTAGCATAAGCTAATACTAATAATATGCTAGTGTAATATATACTAATGCTGTGAATTTGGTTTTGAAAATGAGACGCCTGTAGAGGCTAAAGCTGCATGTCTCAGACAAAAAGTCTGCATTCCTAACTGTTGATGATCCATCTAAAAGACATGGAATAAGGAAGCAACATTGTTTGTGTACTGCAGCATAGAGATATAAAAATGCATTACAGATTCTATTTGTTTAAGTGCTTAGCCTTTTTTTTTTTTCAAACAGAATAAAATCATTCACATGTACAAGAAATGTTTGCTATAAATTGCATTTGCAGCTAATGATGGCACAGTTAAGCGCCCGATTTGATGAACTCCTTACACTTTTGCTCTTTAGTTTTTAGTTTTAGAAAAATGATACCAAAGGACACCACCCTCCAAACTTTATAGATGCTAAGTATTGTTCTATGTTTGTTCTATGGTTGGATAATTATTGTCCTGGCACAGTGTTCATCGATTATTGCTTTAAAAAGCAAATGTGTACCAAATGGTTGTCTAAACATACCGCTTTGATACTCTCACACTGATGTTCTCTCGTGTTAATGTGACAGGCGAGAAACCCCACAGATGTCCTGAGTGCAACCAGACATTTCGGATCAAGAAGACCTTGACAAAGCACATGGTGATTCACTCGGACGCTCGTCCTTTCAACTGCCCCCACTGCAGCGCCACCTTTAAAAGAAAAGACAAGCTCAAGTACCATGTCGACCACGTGCACAGCACCCGTTTCACTGAGCAGCCCCTCAGCATACTCAGTGAGGATAAAGTAGTCTCCATTTCTTTTGAGGAACCATCCAAGTCATACCACGCTGAACCTAAGTCAGCCCTCCAGAGCACCCCACCTCCTACAAATCTCTGCGTGCCTGTCACTTTGGTTCCTGTCCAGATGGCAGGAGGAGCACAGGGCGACTTGAACACTCACAGGGCTTCATCCCTCTCCTCCCAAACTCACAGCATTGTGAGCATGCAGGCTCAAGGACAGCAGCAGAACTCTGGCTACCAGGCCGCTACAGACTTGGCATTCTTAGAGAAGTACACCCTCACCCCCCAGCCCGCCAACATTGTTCACCCTGTGAGGCCAGACCAGATGTTGGACCCACGAGAGCAGTCCTACCTGGGCACGCTGCTGGGACTGGATTCAGCTTCCTCTGTGCAGAACATGTCTAACTCTGATCACACACACTGATGTTACTCAGCCAAAAAATGGGCATTTAAGGCGCAGTTCAACTTTTAACAGTAATTTAACACGAAGAACGGAGGCTATGGTATTCAGTATCTGCCAGTTAATGTCCTCCATGCAAGATGATTTAAGTTGAATTTGATTCATTTTGGCTCTGGGAGTGCCTCTGCAGATAACCTCTTCGATGTTTGACCTGATCGCACACCTTACTGTCACCAGAATAAAAGTATTTCTGTGACATGGTCAAAAGGAAGAAAACTGTGTACATCTAATGAGGGCTTTTTTTTTCATGACAAACTGAAAAAGTCAGGACTGGGAACATTTCTGTACTAATAAAAATGAGGACACAAAATTTGAAATGTTACAAAATTTATGTGACGATTGTGTTACACATACATGTTGACTGTTGCTTGGTGTATTTTCTATGTATTTAAGTTTACTTTTGTTTATCAACACAAGTCTGGTTTTTAATCGATGGTTGGAGTTAGAGTGTGTTTAAAGTGTTTACCATTTTTACTGTATTTCAAAAGAGCTGAAGTAAAATTTTTATCAGGTGATTGTCAGAAAAGTAACTGATGACAATTTTGGTAAGTTGATCACTCCTTAAAGTCATTTATCAGTTAATAATAGCAATCACTTTCTGACTCTAGAGTCTTAAATTTTAAATCCTTTTGATTAGACAATAAATTACAATAATGACAAATAAAGATCCATAGATGAAGTGATAATAAAAAGAATGACTAGCGGCAGCCTTGTAATGCTTAGTGGCCTTGACATATATTGTAATTTGTGTACAGCCTGTACAAGATATCACTCAAAAGTTTTGGGTTTGTATCTGCGTGTAGTCATGCCACATACAATATTTGAGGCACAGTGACGGTATTAGAAGTGGATGTACTAATGTATGTGTGTAAGAACCTTTAAAAAACCTGTTTTAATAATTCAAACTATAAAGTGGAGTGGTACCTGTTCAGAATTAATTGATACATTTCAAACATAGTCACATTCTGAAATGATCAATAAAATCTGATTCTGAAACATTGATGTTTGTGAGTTATTACCCCTGTGACAGCCTCCAGCCTCACTTATCCAACAGGATAAGTGTGTATGTATAATGGTTGAATGGTTCTAGAAATATCAGAGATGAAAGGCAAGGCCTGTGCAGATATACACACTGTGTTTATTTTGAGTTATTTTTTCAGCTATGAGTATACAGACAAACAATTGGCTCCTACATCATACAGCCATTAATGAATCAATATGAAAAACCAGAAATGATTTGTGTGTGACAGTATAATCATAACTTCTTCCAGAACATTCCAAGCTGACATTTGTTTTCAGTCGATGGGGAGCAAATCCGAAGGCAGCATCTTCCTCTTGGTGATACAGCCTTAGCACGTATTCTAGTTACAAGATAGAGGTTTTACAAACAACTCATTGGAGTAAAATATAATTAAAGTTAAATATAAATGCAGATTAATAAACATAAATATAAAATTAATAGTATTTCATGTGAAACACATCAATATGGAGGACAACATCATTATGTGTGTTTCTTTGAAAAGTAGATTGAGGAGTTAGACTCACCGTTCTTATTTGAAGCCTGTTACAACCTGAAAACAATCAAATAGAGGCACATCAGTGAATGTCTGATTTACTAAATGTGAGCAGGCTGATTTCATTATGTTTTCTTGTATTGATTTGTTCACTGAACATTATCAGGAGAGGAATGGTACAGTACCACTAAAATGCATGGAGCAGAAGCTTATACTGAATCAGTTTGTAGATATGATAAATAGCTTCACCACTTCTTTCTTTACTTTGGCTAATATCAACGGCCAGCTTAAAGGCAAACTCCACTGATTTTAAACTTCACTTGATTGTTATAGGAGTGCCAAACCAATGGAGTATTCTTTTGAAGGAATAGTCTGACAAATAGAGTTAAGGCTAATACTTTATTTGGCTTGCCTACAGTGATCATACTAATGTTTGTTAAAACTTTGTGGCTTGAGCTGAAAATTGTGATAATCTGTTGCTGCAGATAGATCTTGTGGATAGTTAGCACACACACTAATGAGCTTATACAGATACTTACATCTGGAAACAGTAAGTCTTCCATCAGTGCATCGGGCCACAGAAAAATTTTTAAACATATGCTCGTCCTTGCATTCCAATTCCACAGTATCACCATATTTGATATATGTAACTCCATTGGGAATTAATTTAGGATCTTTGTCAGTGTTCACAGAGCAGAACCGATCTGCACAAAGCAAACAACAAATGGTTTGTTAACTCTACAAGCAAACCTCTTTGACAGACCTTTAGAATTGACTTGTTTTACCTGCACATGTGGGTACTTCTGACCATGTGCCATCACTGTAACATACCACTGTATCTGGACCAATTAGTTTATAATAGCTATTGCACTTGTACGTCAAAGACCTCAGAGATTCTTCCACGACAAGACCATCAAGAACGTTGGGGGGGCTTCCACATTGGTCAACTGAAATACAAAAAAAAGTGAGATCCAAGATTTCTCGAAACAAATATTTTATATTGCTAAGTTAATGAACTCAAAATTTCACATTAGATTTCAGTTTCCTGAGCCTTTTACAAGCGGTCTCACTGATGGGCCAGTGACTGACCCAATATATCCCCAAATCCCTCAGTAAGGTTTTTGGTAAGGCTGTTGTTTGAGATTCAGAAGTGAATGAAATTTTGATTTAGTTTTAATTTGATTTCATTTAGTTTTTACCAGTAAAAAGGTCATGGGTTATTATCTGGTATCTGTGATGTAACAGAAGAAATTAATCTACTTATTTACTTGTAGTGAATGATGGTTTACTGTCATTCAATCCGGAGTTGGTGGAAGGTCCTGTAAGATACAGTGGAATCACCAGTTAGTATCACACTCAGGGGTTGTTTTTACGCATTTCTTCCTAAATGTCTAAACTGAACTAAACAAAAGACAAAGCTGCTAAAGAACCAGACATTCGCTGAATGAAAGATGTATTGTTTGGAGCTGTTTCACAGCTGTGAATGAAAGTGACGCAAAGTCTGATGTGTGTATGAAGGTTGTTAAGGTTGTTAACTGTTGTTCAAACTGAAGGAAAGAAGAAACAGAAGAAATGAATCTACTTATTTACTTGTAGCGAATGGTGGTTTTCTGTCATTCAATCCAGAGTTGGTGGAAGGTCCTGTAAAATACAGTGGAAACAGCAGTTAGTATCACACTCAGGGGTTGATTTTATGCATACATTTTTTCCATCATGCTTTCTCAAATTTAAAGATAGTAATGTTTTTCCTTGCTAGCAGAAATTAAATTCTGCATCAATAACGCTGACATTTTAAAGGAAAGATATGTGACTTTACTCGTAACACTGACACCTTGCGGTTGGGATTTGCCACCGCAGCTCAAACTCTGGAGAGTAATCTCGCCCCGCCGCCTCCTCCCCAGACGAGAGGCACCTGGCTGCAGACCTCCACTGTCACGCACCTCCACTGTCACGCACCTCCACTGTCAGGCCCGGAGGTGATGCCCTTTTTTGGGGGGTGGGGAGGTGGAGAGGGTCATTTTCATTTTCAGATGAAAATGATTTTCAGACGCCTCACTGAGCAGGTTGGTCCGTTGCTGCGTTACGTTAACGCGTCCGCCATATTGGATGTGGCAGATCTGCCCGTAAACTAATACAAGGAAATGGACTGAACTTCATAAAGTGCCTTTCTGCAAAGTGCTTTAAGTTAATGTCTCTTATACACCCATTCACACACACACACTAATATATCTGGGAAACAAACAGGCACCAAAAACAACGTATGTAACTTTTAAAGTGATGATTATAAATGTTTACTCCTTATGTAAGCACCAAACCAACGTATGTATTTTTCT